>NC_138773.1:221972386-222202386 GCF_965119305.1 Pelophylax lessonae
CAAAGACGCCCAAAAAATGCCCAATAAATGCCTGAAACAAAGACGCCAAGGTGTGAAAGGAGCGGAACCCTATCCCTGCTCTACTAATAATTCTAAGAAAAATTACCTTTTTCTTCTGGCGGTCACCCTGACATGGAAGAGTTCTGTCACCCTGGCATAGCAGAGTCAGTTCACCCTACACTACGGTCACCCTGACACTTAACACTTTCCCTACAGAAACTAGATTATTGAATCTAACTATAGTGGTATATAGTACTCTAACTACATGTAACGCTCCTGCGTTTTATGTATGATGTGGATTTTCAGCTGCCGAAATATTCCACTTCAGTAGTCATGTAGAGAAACGCTGAGACACCATTCCCAACTCTCAATGACTCATCATGTGTGGAGGATCTCAATTCAGCAAGTAAATACACACACTCAATAAGATGTTTCCTAGAGTGGCTTATGTATATAGTAACACAGTGATGATAGGCTGAAGAGACAGGTTGGGTAGAGATGGTAGATGACAGACACTTGAAAGGAAATGTTCTTGAAAGTAAGATAGTAGCAGATGAGATGCAGATAGGTTTAGCAATCATGTATGGTAGCAGATGACAGAGTAGCAGGTGGACATACAAGAGAGATCAACCCAGTGCAAGAACAGGTGGTAGTAGGCTCAAGAGCTAGCAATCTTAGATAATGCAGATGTAGTAATAGTCCTTAGTATGCAGAGCTAGATAGTGTAAGCTTTAGTATGAAAGTTATAGAGGTTTCCCCTACGGGGTACTTATCACTAATAGCAATGTAGCAGAGGAGAGGTTCGGCAAGAGCGGATGATCCGGTAGCGGGATACAGGGATCAGCGCAGCGTGGTTCCGACAGCGAGGTAAGCTTGCAAGCATGAGAGCTTCAAGACAGGTTAGCATCAAGGAACAAAGCAGTTTGAACGAACACATGTGAGTGAGAGCCGGCGATCTAAATAGCCATCAGTCCGGCGCTCAGTGATGACAGCATCAGTCTTAAAGGTGTATGCGCACCTTACCAAAAGAGAATGGTGGGGCGCATACACTTATGAAAGAGTAATTAGGGTACCCAAAGGTACCAGAACATTACAGTACCCCCCCCCCTTTAAGGCCAGCTCCTGAAGGCCTCTGGAGCTGGTTTGTCTGGGTACTTCGCATGAAAATTGCGGATTAATCTAGAGGCATGTATGTCAGAGGTGTTTAGCCAGGTGTCGTCTTGGGGCCCATAGTTCTTCCATCGAACCAAGTACTGAAGTCTTCCTCTGTGGAGAATCCAGAATCTCTTTTATCTCATATTCTTCTCCACCTTCAACTTGTACAGGAGGAGGAGGTGGGATAGTAGGCCTTATTCCTTGGTCAGGAACATGGGGCTTCAGTAGCGACACATGGAAAATGGGATGTATTTTGAGGTCTATTGGCAATGTAAGCTGTACTGCAACTTTTCCAATAAGTTTCTTGATTGGGAAAGGTCCCAAGAACAGAGGTCCAAGCTTTTTGCTAGGGATTTTCAGTCTTAAATTTTTTGTTGAGAGCCAAACGAGGTCCCCGATAGTGTACTGAGGAGAAGGTCTTCTGCGAAGATCATAGTATTTCTTTTGTTGACTATGAGCGTGTGCAATGGTAGTATTAAGCAAACCCAGAGAGTCCTTTATTTGGGTAAGATAGTCTGAAGCTACTGGGTTATTTGAAGGAAGGATGCGTGGTGGAAGAATAGAGGGATGAAACCCATAGTTCAAGTAGAACGGACTCTGCTTGGTCGTACTGTGGGTTGCGTTGTTGTAGGCAAATTCTGCCAGAGGGAGAAGATCCACCCAATCATCCTGTTGGTAAGAAGTGTAACAACGTAAATATTGCTCGATGCATTGGTTGACTCTTTCAGTCTGTCCGTTGGTCTGCGGATGGTAAGGAGAAGTGAGCTTCCACTCGATCCGTAGTATGTGACATAGTTCTTGCCAGAACTTGGAAATAAATTGTGATCCACGGTCAGACAGAAGAGTTTTTGGGATACCATGTAACTTAAAGACATGTTTCATCAGGAGTTCTGCCGTTTGTTTGGACGAAGGTAGTCTGCGAATAGCAATGAAATGTGCCATTTTTGTCAGATGGTCCACTGACACTAAGATGGTATTAAATCCTTTGGAAGGAGGCAATTCCACTATAAAGTCCAAGGACACAACTTCCCATGGAGTTTGGGGTATTGGTAGACTGCATAGTAGACCGGATGGTCTCGTAGTGTCAATTTTGGACCTGGCACAGACATTGCATGAAGAGACGAATTTTTGTATAGATGTTTTCATGTCAGGCCACCAGAATTGCCTGGCAATCAGATTAATAGTCTTTGTCATACCCATATGTCCTGCCATTGGCACATCATGCGATAATTCCAAGATCTTGGTGCGTATGGTAGGTGGTATGTAAAGTTTGTCGTTGTAGTAGAGGAAGCCTTCTGCATCAGTATTTAGTTGTGGTGGGGGTGAATCCAAACTTATACCATGCAAAACCTCTTCCTTCAAGGAACGGACAACTCCAATAATGCGTTTGTGAGGTATTATAGGAATGGAAGGGATTTCGAAGTAGTTTTCTTCAGTTAGTCGTGATAGTGCATCCGCCTTTTTGTTCTTAGCTGCTGTGGAAGAAGTGGAAGGTCTAATAAAACCTTTTTCCAAATTCTCATCCAAATAGTCTTTGAGATGGGAAAGTTCATCCTGTGAAAGAGGATAAACATGACCGAACGGCAATTTGCTATTTGGGAGTAGATCAATGCTACAATCATAGTCTCGATGGGGAGGTAGTGCTTGAGCATTTTTCTCAAGAAAAACCTCAGAGAGATCCTGATAACATAGTGGTGCAATCTCATCTGTCACCACAGACAGGATCTTCCCGAAAGACGGGAGGTTACACTTACCCTCGCAATAGCAAGAGAGGAAGGTCAGGGTCCGTTCCTTCCAATCTATGGTTGGTTGATGTGTGTGCAACCAGGGAAGTCCCAAAACAATGGGAAAGTGGGGTGAAGATATTAGATCGAAGGTAGTGGTGTCCATATTAGACCCGTTAGTAGTGACTAGGAGTGCCTGTGTCTGATCAGTGATCGGACCAGAGGATAAAGGAACACCGTTAATAAGACTCACTGAGACAGGTTTAAGTTTAGAAATAATAGGAACTTTATTTAAAGAAGCAAAACGTATGTCAATATAATTTCCACAAGATCCTGTGTCAATCATGGCCTTAGTAGTAATCCTGTTCTGGTCCCACTGTAATGTCAAGCAAACAGAAAGGTAAGGGTTAGTGATTGAAGTTGTCAATCCCCCTAGGAGGACATGTGAACACTCACCCTTCTTTTTGTAGACTAGGGGACGGACGTTTATCTTGTGATCCGGGGATGCACAGTACAAGCAGAGATTACCAGATCGTCTTCTGGCTCTTTCCATAGTTGATAGAGGTGGGCGTATGGTTCCTATCTCCATAGAAACGGGGTCAACGGCCGAAATCCGAGAAGAACTGGATAATGGCATTCCCATTTTCTCAGCCTTTCTTTCTCGTAGTCTTCTATCTATGGTGATACTGAGTTGTATCAATGCATCCAGGGTTTTTGGCAGATCCGCTCGGGAGAGCTCGTCTTTAACGGCCTCTGATAGGCCAAGCCTAAATTGGGTTTTCAGAGATGCATCATTCCATTCTGAATCAAGGGTCCATCTCTTGAATTCTGCAACAAAGTCTTCTACAGGTCTCCCACCCTGTTTCAAGGATCTTAATTGAAGATCGGCAGTACTCTGCCTATTGGGATCATCATATAGGCTAGTGAGTTCTGCTAGGAACAAGGCATAGGAGTTGAGAAGCTGATCGCTTTTCTCAAAAAGAGAGTCTGCCCAGGCCCGAGGATCGCCTGTTAGGTAAGAAATAATAGTACAAACCTTAATGTGATCAGTAAGGTAGGTACGGGGTTTTAGCAAGAAAAGTAACTCACATGCGTTTTTAAATTCGCGAAATTTTTTGCGATCGCCTGTAAATACCAAAGGAGGATTTATTTTGGGTTCAGGGGACTGAGCAGTGGTAAGTTGTGTCAGTCTAATTACCTGCTGCGACAGAGCCTGATTGTCTTCTTTTAAATCAGCAAATGCGTGTATTAACGCAGTTACTTGCTGTTTTAATTGTGTCATCTGAGTGGTTATTTCTGCTGAATCCATTTGTGGTTCGTTCAATCTGTAACGCTCCTGCGTTTTATGTATGATGTGGATTTTCAGCTGCAGAAATATTCCACTTCAGTAGTCATGTAGAGAAACGCTGAGACACCATTCCCAACTCTCAATGACTCATCATGTGTGGAGGATCTCAATTCAGCAAGTAAATACACACACTCAATAAGATGTTTCCTAGAGTGGCTTATGTATATAGTAACACAGTGATGATAGGCTGAAGAGACAGGTTGGGTAGAGATGGTAGATGACAGACACTTGAAAGGAAATGTTCTTGAAAGTAAGATAGTAGCAGATGAGATGCAGATAGGTTTAGCAATCATGTATGGTAGCAGATGACAGAGTAGCAGGTGGACATACAAGAGAGATCAACCCAGTGCAAGAACAGGTGGTAGTAGGCTCAAGAGCTAGCAATCTTAGATAATGCAGATGTAGTAATAGTCCTTAGTATGCAGAGCTAGATAGTGTAAGCTTTAGTATGAAAGTTATAGAGGTTTCCCCTACGGGGTACTTATCACTAATAGCAATGTAGCAGAGGAGAGGTTCGGCAAGAGCGGATGATCCGGTAGCGGGATACAGGGATCAGCGCAGCGTGGTTCCGACAGCGAGGTAAGCTTGCAAGCATGAGAGCTTCAAGACAGGTTAGCATCAAGGCACAAAGCAGTTTGAACGAACACATGTGAGTGAGAGCCGGCGATCTAAATAGCCATCAGTCCGGCGCTCAGTGATGACAGCATCAGTCTTAAAGGTGTATGCGCACCTTACCAAAAGAGAATGGTGGGGCGCATACACTTATGAAAGAGTAATTAGGGTACCCAAAGGTACCAGAACATTACACTACACTGCATATCCCTTTCCTCACACTAATAATTGCTAAATGACACTGGAGCAGCAGGAGTAACAGAACTGCTTCCACTCTCTTCCACAGCCTCTCTATTACAGTGCTAGAGATTTGGCGGGGCTATGTTATATACTGGGGGGCGTATTCACTACTGATTGGCCTCTGGACCCCCTAGTCACTCCAATCACATTCCTAGCTCTCTCAATTGGCTTTTACTCACATTTCTGGTCCAATCACTGGCTTTTAAAGCCCAGTTCCTGTCCCATTGCATTTTGGGCGGTTCTGGTGCCGAATTCCGAACTTTTACCGCAAAAAGTTCGGAATTCGGCCGAATTTCGAACAGTCAATGTTCGGGTCGAACCGATGGTTGACCCGAACCGTTCAATCATCCCTAAGGGTGACACCTAAAAACTGATTCAATGTTTTAACCAATGTCATAGTTACATAGTTACATAGTTTGTGAGGTTGAAAAAAGACATCAGTCCATCCAGTTCAACCTATGATGTGTGTGTTTGCTGTTAACCGTACATTGAATACCTCTGTATGTTGTGGTCTTTAAGGTGCCCATCTAATAGTTTTTTACAACTATCGATGCTCCCTGCTGATACGACTGCTTGTGGAAGAGAATTCCACATCCTTACTGCTCTGACCGTGAAGAACCCCTTACGTATTTTAAGGTTAAACCGTTTTTCCTCTAGTTTTAGTGAGTGGCCACGTGTCTTATTGTATTCCCTTTCTCTAAAAAGTTTGTTCCTTATGCTAGGGTCACATAAACAAGGGAACAAGTATAAATGTCATACTCCAAAAGAGGGCTTACCTTATGATATATACAAAACTGACAAAAAATATGGCTCACATAGGTGGTAACACATAATGTATGTTGTATACAGTATTTCCTTATATATACTCCAAATGAATCAAAATCTACCAAAAAAATCAAAAACCCAGTAGCCGGACCGATTACAAAAAAATATTGACTATATAATAATCGAACATTGGAAATATTTCTAGCACCATAACAAAAATACCACAGCAATAAATTCTTTGCTTCAAGTAGACTACCAGTCTAAAGTGAGTATATATGAAGTACAAGACATGAATGTTGATTGGGAGAAAGTTATGCGTTATTGATAAATGCAT
This sequence comes from Pelophylax lessonae, assembly GCF_965119305.1. Lineage (NCBI taxonomy): Eukaryota > Metazoa > Chordata > Amphibia > Anura > Ranidae > Pelophylax > Pelophylax lessonae. Next base: position 221,978,565 of record NC_138773.1, read on the forward strand.
TCAGATACCAATCAACATTTATACCATATGGTGTATAAGATCTCAAATTAAAGATCCATTTTGTTTCAAGTCTGGATATTTCCCTAACAATTTTGGTTCCTCTCCGGTAAAGGGACAAATTAGCTATTGGTATAGGTGGTACCGGAAATATCTTTATTGTGTACTTTGGCAAAGTGCAGAGAAACACTGTGATCTTTTAATATTCCCTACTTGCTCCCCTATACGGGTGCTGAGCAACCCTGCGTAGTTCTGCCTACATACTGAAGGCCACAAGTACATTGTAGAAGGTACACAACATTTACGGACTAATAAAGGGTAAAGTAATAAAGGGCTTAATCCATATGTGTTTTATGGGTAACAGTTGAAATTAAGAAATTACCCTTTCTTTCTTTCTTTCTTTGCACTGATTAATTTGGCAAATAGAGCATCTTCTACAGGGAAAGAATCCAGTCCAATTATGAAAGAAGTAGAGGGGTTTGGGAGGATCCAAGATACTAGGAAAATGCAAGTTGCCTGGGTATCACACTCATCTACTATATTCAGTACTTTTCTGAGTCACTGACATGGAACAAGTATAAATGTCAGTAGCTCTGACTTAAGTCTAACTTCACTTGCTTTATACTTATTCTGGGTCAGTGCCTTAGAAAAGTATTGAAGCAAGAGACAGCCAAACAACTAGTCTTTTTTAGAAAGAGGTCATCAGGGTCAGCCTACACATTTTCTCTATCAGAAAACCTTTTCTTTCAGATCTATAACATACAGAGCATTTTATCACCAGAGATCTGATGTGAGGCATGTTATACATGATCTTTATGCATGGGTACATATGTATTCATGCTGTTGATATTCTGATGTAAACTTATTTAAGTAACATCTTCAACATGTTTTTCCAAAAGTAAGAAAACAAAACATACCTTTACAGAATATTACAATATTCCTGTAGGAAATATGAAAAGAATGTTCCTAATGAGGTCCTATTTCTGAAGAACAGAAGAAGACTTGTTAAACGATTACATAGCATTTGTGAAGTGAGATTTTAATTAGCAGTACTTCGACTATTTTGTACAAGTTTGAGTGGTTTGACTTTTGCCACATGGCTGGCATAGTCTTTGCCTTCTTTAATTATGTTGTCTTAATGAGATCCTGGGCAGTCTTTCACATATGTAACAATATAAGATTATACAGCAAGGCTCAATAATATGTTAATAAAGTTATGAAATTTAAAAAATCTTAAACTATACTAAAGTACAGGGATTTATACAGGTCACTTTCCACTAAAGTGTGTAGAAAGATAAATAATTTTCATATTTATGCGGAGGAGCAAATGTATTAGGGTTCATGTTAATGGTCCCACTGGAAGTGTCATCATAGACTACAGAATACACTGTATTTTAGAATAATGCCAATGATCTGTTTTGTTACTTCTAGTTAATTTGCAGCTCAGGAAGAGTTAGTGGATTGGGTATTTTGCCCTATGCCCATTGTATTTTTGAGATTTGATGGATAAAGGTGGGTATATCAGTGCACAAGTTTGAGATTCACCACTGCAAACCTCACCTAAATTAATGGACAGTTAGAGTTTAACCACCAGAATTGAACATATTTTAACTTTTTTTTGTATTACAAAATCCCATATGATATCATCCAGGAGCACCAAGCAAGCATAGATGACATCCCCCAGGGCTGGTGGGCCACTAATGGTGATAGTGGTTGGTAAGGGTGGGGTAGCGGGAGTATATTCTAAATTAGAATGTACAGGCCCTCTGAGACAGACCTTACCAGGACAGGGGCTTTTAGAGGGGACTGCAGGCTAGTCTCTTGCCTACTGACTATGAGCCCTGACCTGGGGGACCTTTTGGAATAGTTTTACTTTGGATTTAAATCCATGTCTCCCCAAAACACACAGACTCTGAGAGCTGGGGGACCTAGATACAGATTGCGGCCTCTTTGTTTTGTTGGGGTTTAGACAGCCCAAACCAGCATTGGCTGCCTCTAGCCCCTCCTAGACTCAGAGACTCAAAGCAGATGATTATAATCAGCTAAACACAACCTGATTGATGCTGAGGTCCCCTGCTGTAATGTGTTTATTAAGGTGTTATGTGTTTCCTGTTAAGTGTCTTGCTCCCATTGTATACCTCCTATGTGTGAATTTGCATTGTTAATTGAGTCACCTATTGTTCCTGTCTGTTTACCAATCCTTCATGATGTGATTAGTCTTTTGGCAGCTTTACCTCTTTACCTAACCATTATGGGATGTTTACCCCAATGTGCAATATTTGTTTTTATTGTTCATGTGGTGACTGTCCCTTTTTTTGAAGTGTACAAATACCTTTTCTCTGTTAAGTGAAGTGATTCATTTGGTTTTTTACCTCAACATCTCGTATGTGCATGATGCTTCAAGTAAAGGACTGGTTTTAGCTATTGGTCTGCTGGAAGGATTTAGAGGGCAGGAGGTACTCTTTGGCGAAGGCACCCAGGCGGTCTGTCACACCCTCAATCAAACGAATTAGCCCCTTTGTCCAAAAAGCCTGACAAATGATTTCATGGGGCCCCTTACTCAAAATGGTGATAGTGGTTGGTAAGGATGGGGTAGTGGGAGTTTATTCCAAATAACAATGTTTAAAAGCTGGTATCCAGACCAGCTTTTTTCTTTACTTTTGTTGAGGGAATGGGCAGGGGCAAGTTAGCTGCATATAATGCCACCTATATCTTTTTGGGGCCCCAGTGCTGCTGTAAATAAAGAGAGAAATCTTTATTTTAGAGGCATGTTCATGACCAACTCTTTGCTTTTGTGATTTAAGTTATTTCAACCAGTCAAAAAAATGTAAGGAACGGATAACTACTGACAATATTGCACTGAAGAGACATGTCAACAAATTACTGAAATTGATTGAAATTTAAAAAAAAAAAAATCAAAAGAGAAAAGTTGAATATCTATAGGGGAAAAAGCTTTAAATTTAGCTCTAAAATAGTTAGCGCTATGATGATTTACTATTCGTTTTAGCCGTTTATGCTAACCAAATGTGAGAAGAGGAACAGGGCAAAAGTAAAAACACATAGTCATATGTAAATCCAGAAAAATAAGGGCTCCTATGATCATTCATGTACACTAAAGTATTTACATATTCTGAAATAGTAAAAGCATTTTAAAACCAGCCCTCATTTACCCCTGGATTTATAAGAATTGTTAAGAAACAAGTTCTCACTCACCTCTGGATCTTTATGAATTGTTGAGAAGCAAGCCCACATTTACCTCTCTATCTGTAGGAAATGTTGAGAAATTGAGAGATTGTTTTCTATACGAGCAGAATTTGCAGCCTACCAAGCATCTGATATAAACAAACTTCTAAGCTGTTAGAAACCAACGAATTCTAGAGTATTAGTTGTGATCTTTGAAAACTAATCACTCAGCCTTATAAGCAGCTAAAAATCGAGTGAGTGCTTGTTTCAAAGTTACTGCTTGTTAAATAATTTAATCTCCATAGTACAGACACATGTAAGTTGTGTCATGATTACATGTATGTATTTATTCTGTCACTTAGGCTTCCTGGATGTAGAGTTGTCTATATTATGAGGGGAAGTGGGTTGTTGGAGATTTTTGTTATATTTTCAAGTTTTATTTATTTATATTAAGAGGGGGATATTTCACCAAATAAGTAGTATAAGTGGCATCAGCTAAAGTAAGTGGCTACAACCTCTTTTTGTCTAGCCTTTAGTCACATATGGCCAGTGCTGTATCTAGGCCTAGGCCTAGGGAGGCGGCAAAAAAGCCACCCCCCTGCACGAAACCTACCCCCAACCCGTCCTCCCGAGTCCAGGGTACCGGCAACGCTCTCTTGCCTTCCGCCGCCCGCAGCTGCCTGTCGCACACAAGCAGTCCCAGGCAGGCCGGCTGCTTGAAGAATACAGACTTGCCTTTCACTGAAGGCAGCGACAGCGACGTACCTTGCCAGGGGGGAGGGAGGGGAGGGACAGGGCCACCCCCATAGATGCTGGTAACTTCACCTAATTTAGGTGGTGGGGTGGAGCCTAATTCTCCACCCACCCTCCTCCGTCCGGCCATCATCCCTGCACATGATCTCTGGGCTGCCCTGCACAGTGCAACTGACTGTGCGTGTTGGGCGAGAGGAGAGAGCAGGGGATAGAGAGCAGAGGAGAACCCGGGAACCCCCAGGCCAGGACAGCAGGAGCCAGGAGCAGGTACTGTAAATGAACTTAAATTTAAACTGTGCTGTGCACTGACTGCAGTACATACATTTTAACAGAATGTGAACTGTTTAATGACGTTGCATTGTGATTTCATCATGTACAAAGTGTTTCATGTATGCTGAAATCAATGAAAAATCATTAAACAGTTTACATTCTGTGAAAGTTCATGTACTGTAAAAAAATATAAAAAAAATTAAATATAAAAAAATATAAATCTAAAAAAAAAAAAAAAAAATGTACTGCAAAGTGTTCCATGCTCTAACTATTACTATGCTGTATCTTGGCCTAAGCCGACAAGGCCCAGGCCTATGGCTGTTCTAGGGATTTTTTGCCGCCCCCCCCCCCGCACAAAAAAACCCCCGCCCTCCCTGACCTGTCCTCTAAGTACCACCCCCATGTTGACTCCCGCAGCCACAGCCGCCTGCTGCACACATACAGTCCCCAGCAGCCGTCAGCTTGCTATACAGTGCCACTTGTCAGCAAGAGGCCTACTTTGCCAGGGGGGAGGGAGGGACTAGTGGCCCCATAGAGGCTGGAGCGGCCAGTGACTGGCTAGACTGGCTGTACTTACTTCAGCAGGTGGGGGCGGAGCCTAATGATCCGCTTACCCTCCTCCGCACAGCATCACTACACAGTGTAACTGTGCGGGGGATGGGTCTGTCTTTGTCCATAGGAGAGAGAGGAGGACCAGGGAACCCCCAGGCCAGGACAGCAGGTACCGTAATTACTATCAGGCCAGTCCGACAATCAAATTTCAACTTTGGACTGCAGTACAAACATTTTAATGGAGTGTGAACTGTTTAATGACGTTGCACTGATTTCAGCATGCATGGATGGAGCACTTTGCTGTACATGAGCTTTCACAGAATGTGAACTGTTTAATGCGTTTGCATTAATTTCAGCATGTGCAAAGTGTTCCATGCATGCTGAAATCAATGCAAACTCATTAACCACTTCTGGACTGGAAGGATTTGCCCCCTTAATGACAAGGCCCCTTTTTGTGATTCGGCACTGCATTACTTTAACTGACAACTGAGCGGCCGTGCGACACTGTACCCAAATAAAATGTACGTCCTTTTTTTCCCACAAACAGAGCTTTCTTTTGGTGGTATTTGATCACCCAGTTGGTACCCACTTTTAATGTACAGAGAGGAGGAGGTTGGGCCTAAACAGGAATGCGTGTGGTTTACAGATGACAGGGCCGGTCTTAAACAGGAAGGGGTGTGGCCTTGATAGGAAGGGGTGGGTCATTGTTAAATTAGGGGGTGCACGAGATTAGTCAGGCCTAGGGCAGCACAAAACCTAAATACACCACTGCATATGGCATTTGCTTCTTTGTATAGCCTGTCTGTGTGAGGCTAAAAAATCTATCTGCAACTATTTATAATCCGTTTGAAATGCAGGCAAAAGTACATCTGTATTTTAAGAGCTTGAAAGTAGGAAAATTATTGTTTAAGTATTTTCTGAAATAGCTGAATAAATGCCAGTCCTGTCCTCAGCACTTTCAAAAAGCTTCCAGATTATATTTTATAGGAACCACATAGAGTTTGAAAACTCCATAATGGAACCACGTTTTTTTATTTTTTATTTTCATGTCTTTAATAAATTCCTCTTGCTACACTAGTGAAGCAAAAGGTCAGATTCTTTATGTGAATGGTATAAAATACATTTAAAACATTTGTAGACATTTGTTTCATTAAATTACAAAAAAAAAAGACACCAGTGGATTGGTAATCCTATTGTTTACTTTTTTAAATTTTTTGCACAAGGGCACTCTAGATATTATTGTAAGACTAGAGAGCTGCCTCTAAACCTATACATATCACCACCACTGTAGAAAACCTAAATGGAACTATAAGTACATCTAAAAGTCCTGTGCCCACCCCTAACATAACCTTTAAATGCTTGGCCAAACTGGTATTCCCACTGCTAATATGTGCTGTTCTGACGTGATGGACTGTTGATAGGCAACTGAACATGAATGTTTGGCCTGTATCCAGAAGGTACAAGTCTCTGGTCTGTAGTGTGCTGTGTTGGGATTTTGGTTGGACTGATACAAATTTTAATTAAAATTTTTTGAGAACTGCTACTGTCTTGACCTTCTGTCATAATGTCTATAGAATTAGAATTGGACTGACACCTGTGGTAGATGCTGGTGTCTAAGAGAATTTTCGGGGATGGTATGAGCTCTCATTGACTGTTTATCCCCAAGAGACCTTGCAATAAAAAAATCAAAAATAATTTTTGGAGAGAGAGGTACAGCACTTAAGTCCAACCAGGTGTCTTGCAATAACATGGGCTGGCATAGCACATGGTGATGGGGACAGAGAGATGCCCTCATGAGTGGCTGCTCCTTCATTGTCCATTTACAGGCTAGAAGTAGGTAGCTGACCTAGCTGTATTTCTTAATTTTACCAAGAAAATTTAGGTCACTGTATACTCTGGTAGGGCTGTGTAAATCTCAGGACTGGGTACACAGAATTACAATTTGTTACAGGTATAAAGTATGTATTTCAACTGTGTATTTAGATGTTTGCCTGAAGTTTAGCTTTACATTTCAGAAATATACACTGAACCTCAAAGTGATACAGTGAGGTAAAAAATGATTTGATCTAGCAGCATCCCTCCTCCTCCAAACATGGTGAGTTGAGTTGACGCCAAAGAGCTTGATTTTGGTCTCTTTGGTGTCATCTGACAACAACACTTTCACCCACTTATCCTCTGAATCATTCAGATATTTATTAGCAAGCTTCAGACGGGCCTGTACATGTGCTTTCTCAAGCAGGGAGATCTTGTGGGTGCTGCAGGATTTCATTTCTTCATGGCGTAGTGTGTTACCATTACCAATTGTTTTCTTGGAGACTATGGTCCCACCTGCCTTGAGGTCATTGACAAGATTCTCCCATGTATTTTGGGGCGGACTCCTTACCATTCTCATAATCATTGGAACACCACAAGGTGAAATCTTGCATGGAGCCCCAGACTGAGGGAGATTGACAGTTATTTTGTGTTTGTTCCATTTGCAAATAATGGCACCAACTGTTGTCACCCTCTCGCCGAGCTACTTGGTGATGGTCTTGTAGCCCATTCCAGCCTTGTGTAGGTCTACAATCTTGTCCCTGACATCCTTGGACAGCTCTTTGGTCCTGGCCATGGTGGAGAGATTTTAATCTGATTGATTGCTTCTGTGGACAGGTCTCTTTTATACAGCTAACAACCTGAGATTAGGAGTACTCCCTTTAAGAGAGTGCTCCTAATCTTAGCTCATCACCTGTATAGAAGACATCTGGGTGCCAGAAATCTTTCTTATTGATAGGGGATCCAATATGTATTTCACTCATTAAAATGCAAATCAATTTATAACTTTTTTGAAATGCATTTTTCTGGATATTTTTGTTGTTATTCAGTCTGTCACTGTTGAAATAAACCTAGAATTAAAATGATAGATTGATCAGTTCTTTGTCAATGAGTAAACTTACAAAATCAGCAGGGGATCAAATACTTTTTCCCCTCACTGTACTAAGAGAAATATTAATTGCCATAATTAATTCTCGTAAATTATATATATATATATATATATATATATATATATATATATATATATATCATATATCATGCCACTGTTTTTTTTTTTTTACCTCCAAGTACCTTATTCCTGTAGCACTGTTGTGTGGTCACGTGATCTTTCCCTTTTCCTTGGCATTTGCAGGGAAAGATCTTTGGGAGGTGCTTCTATTACTCTGATGATATATGCTCTCTACATTACAACAGTATCAGAAGATCAATTCAGATTAGTTTATAAATATTAAATAACTGATTTATACTTTAATAATATTGAATGCCAAATGTGTATTTTCTGTGCATTAATATGGTGTAGGCAGAATCAAAGATGATTGACATTAGCTTTCATTTTGTCCAGACGGCATTTGCGTCCAAAGTTTTTTTTTTTTACTATACAGGTATTAGCAATTGCATTTGATATGTTTAATACCGATTTATAATAAAACAAACATTTTTTGTGAATTGTTGAATGTGAATGTAATCAATCAGCACAATATATCCTGCCCCCATATTGTTTAGCAATAGGAAGACATGGAAGAGGAGGGTGGGAAAGGACTGTCCTTTATCAATGTGTATATGCCCACCTGTGTGGGTGGCTCACAGTCATATGGGCTGCACAGATAAGAAAAAGGAGGAAATGAAGAGCTCTGCAGAAGACACCAGTGGGTATACACAATCTCAGACTGCAGTGGGGGCACAGATAAGATGGGAGAGACAGCTGAAGGCAGGATCAACCAGGTATATTTAATTCTACACAAAACACATGTTTTAGTGACTTTGTGGATATGCACACTCTGTTTATATAGCATGTAAAGAAAGTTTTTCATAGTCTGGGTTTAATGGCACTTTAAAATTGGCATGCACTTGTGTACCTATCAGTATGATGAAGAGCAATAAATAAACCAGTCCTAAGCGTAGTTACTGGTGGGAACATTTTAGTGCTGATTTTGTGCAATGAATGTGATGCCCTGCAATTTGCATTAATTGTATTTGTTAAATTTCAGTGTTTTTTTTTTTTATTAGTGTAATAGTAGCATTGTTGCTGTGATAATGCATTTCACCTTTTTAGGTTATGAGCTTAGGTTTTCAGGAGGGTTCATGTTCAGATTTAGTTTTTATTATAGAGTCAAAGCAAATGTAAAGCCTTTGCAAAGTTTTTGTTTTTAACTAAACTTGTGAAATAAATGGATTGTCTTTTTATACAGACTTACCTGTAAAATACATTCCTTGAAGTACATCATGGGACACAGAGCCATAAATCATAACATATGGGTTATATAGCCACCTTTAGGTGAAGGACACTAGTAAGCAATCAGAAAGGATGCCTCCCTATATAACCCCTCCCACACAGGAAGTACCTCAGTTTTGTAGCAAGCATTAAAGACCCCATAGAAGAGGGGAGGGACCTCTGTGTCCTGTGATGTAATTCAAGAAATGGATTTTACATGTAAGTCTGTAATAAAAAATCTATTTTTCTTTCTGTACATCACGGGACACAGAGTCCTAAATCATAACATATGGGATGTCCCAAAACAATGCATCTGAGGGGAGGGGGACACCAAAAAATAATGCCATCTGACCACAAAAAGGATTACATCGCTGCCTGCAGAACACTGTGGCCAAATGCAGATTCCTCTTGGGTCTCAACATCCACTCAATGGAAAGGAGTGAAGGTATGCACCGACGACCAGGTCGCGGTCTTGCAAATCTGAGCCATAGAGGCTTGATGGTGATGTGCCCAAGAGGCACCTACTCCTCTGGTAAAATGTGCCTTTACAGGAAAAGGTGGAACCTTCTCTTCTAAACCATACACCTGGGTAATAACCTGGCGAATCCAATGAGAAATCGTAGACTTAGATGCTGCCAACCCCTTCCTGGTCCCTTCTGGCAGCACAAAAAAGCTCTCGGTTTTACGAATCCGAGCTTATTTCTCTAAGTAAAACTTAAGTGCATGCATTACATCAAGAGAATGCAATAACTTTTCCTCCTCTGAGTGAGGATCTGGAAAAAAAGAAGATAATATAATGTCCTGATTCAAATGAAAGGCGGACACCACTTTGGGCAAAAAACCTGGGTGTGTACGTAGAATCACCCTATCTTGATGGAAACTCAAGAATGGCTCTTTACAAGAAAGAGCTGCTGGTTCCAATACCCTTCTTGCCAAAGTTATCACAATCAAAAAGACCAGTTTTCTGGTCAAAAGAACCAGGGGAACCTGCCCCAGTGGTTCAAATGGCTGTTTTTGTAACACTGCCAACACCAAACTTAAGTCCCAAGGACACAATGGTGGCTTTACAGGCGGAAACAAACATAACATTCCCCGGATGAAGGTCTGAACCATCGAATGGGAAGCAATCGGTTCTTAGATGAAAACCGATAAGGCTGACATTTTCCCATTTAATAGTGCTTGAGGCTGATTTCATATACACCCCTGCTTGGTGGAAAGCTAGAATTCTCCCGATTAAATATTTGCGGGGATGCCATTTATGGCGTTTATCAGTGTATGAACTGCAGGGCCAGATACATCCCACTCCTTCGAAATGAGGTCTTCAATAGCCAAGCCATCAAATTTAGAGACTGTACAGCAGGGTGGAATATCGGACCTTGAGAGAGTAGGTCCGGACGCAGTGGAAGAGCCCAAGGCCTCGTCACTGCCAACCTTTGGATTTGTTCATAACAAACCCCCTTCAGCCATTCAGGAGCTACCAGAATTCCTGATTTCCCCTCTAGCTGGATCCTGCGCAACAGATGTGGTATCAGCTGAACCAGAGGAAAGGCATAAGTAATGGAATACTCCTCCAAAGGAGTCACCAAAGCATCCACTCCGACTGCGAGTGGATCCCTGGTCCTGGACACAAATCTCTTCAACTTTTTGTTGAATTTGGATGCCAACAGATCTATGTCTGGGACCCGCCAGTGTAGGCAGATTGATTGAAAAAGCTCGGAATGTAAGGACCGTTGCCCCCGGAAACATCTGTTGACGGCTCAAAAAATCTGTCTGCCAGTTCTCTGTTCTGACAATAAAAACTGCTGTCAGGCATGGCACAAACTTCTCTGCCCAGGATAGGATGATATCCACCCTTTCTGGACTGACTGACTTTGTACCTCCTTGATGGTTGCTATAAGTCACGGCCGTGGCATTGTCGGATTGCACCCTGACAAGGTGACCCCAAAGTCTGAGCGTCCAGTATTTCAAGCCCGACTGACTGCTCGGATTCCAGAATGTTGATGGGGAGACGTCTCTCTACCCAAGACCATTTCCTCTGGACAGTGGCTTCCTCCTGAACCGCTCCCCAGCTGCAGAGACCGTCATCTGTAGTCACCACTTTCCAGGTTGCTGGAAGATAGCTAACCCCTTAGATTCAGAGATCTTTGTTCAGTGTATGTAGCATATCTTCTTTCTTCTTTGAAGAGAAATGTGGAGAGACTCTCCACAGTGACCATCACCTTTAGACACTGATGAAAAAAACGGAAGTACTTCCTGTGTGGGAGGGGTTATATAGGGGGGCATCCTTTCTGTTTGGTTGCCAGTGTCCTTCACCTAAAGATGGCTATATAGCCCATACGTAATGATTAATGGCTCTGTGTCCCGTGATGTACGAAAAGAAAGACTAGTTTCATATGAATACTCTTATTAATATGTTAAAAATCTTCTTTCAACATAATTTTTACCTATATTGTACATAAGGGGAAGCTATATAGTATATCTATTGTATGTGTAAGCCCTGCTTCTTGCTTCCCTGTGCTATACAGTGGTTCTGCTTTACTTCTGTTTCTCACAACGTAAATCTATGAGTTAGATGACTCGCTGAAAATAATGTGCTTTTTTTTTTTTTCACCTGTTGGTTATGACAGTAATATACTACCTGTATTAGAGTGACAAATCTTACTCACGTACTGTATCTATTTAGCAGTGTTGTCACTATTGGACAAGACTACAAGCACTTTCTCCTCTCCTCTCGTTCATAATATAGAACAGAGGGGTTTTTAGTCCTCAGAGATAGTTGGGAAAATGTCATTGATATAATCCAACAGTGTGTCCCCCCCCCCCCCCCCCCACAACATGTTGGCTGTCCAACATGAGAAAATATGGACCATTTAGGTTATTTTGGTATGGTACTCCTTTTGGGGCTTTACATATTAATAAGAATGCAACAGATTTAAACAAGTGTTTTTTTTTTTTAATTTATCAAACAGATACTACATAACATTTTCAATGGTATATTCAACAGACCAAAAGGGTCCAAATAAGAGAAATATATTTTAATGATTTACATATCCCTTAAAGCTTAGTATTAGGGGTTAGGGTCTAGCTTTATTATTTCAGGGTTTCGTTGATGTTAAAGATAAATGGGTAATTTTGTATTAACGTTTGGGATTGTAAAAGTGCTTTCCTTGTGTGATGATACAGTTTTAGGTGTTTTTATGTGTAAATTATCTTGGCACGGATAGCTTCTCTGCCCAAAAATGCAATGATGTTGCCAAAAAGTAACATACTGCTCAAAACTATTAAATGCCAGAAAGCACAAACACAAGACAGATGGCATCAGCTTTGTAAACCTGTGCTTGGTTTTTTAGATGACTTCTTCAGTAAAGGAAATCTAGAGAAAATTCACTTAATTCTCCTTACTAAATAAAGTAAACGCTACAAGTAAAGTTTTTTTTCTTCTTTTTACACGTACAGCAGATGTCTTTATGTGTCAAGTAAAGACAGGAAGGAATAAAATATATTAATTTCTGTTTTTCTTCCGCTGCAAAGCAGTTATTTATCTGTCTGTATTGTTGTGGTGAAAATGAAAAAAATATTACTTGTGAATGCATAAATAGTATTGTGGGCTAGTCGCAATGACTTTCTACTTAACGTCTTTTTGATGTAAGGGTGGGATTGAATAATATCTCTGTATTGTTGCTCAGAGAATAACAGAATAAAAACAGCAATTGATTTACCCACACATCATAAAATATTACCTTCTCTGATATAAGATTTTCGATATATTCTTCAAGGTTGACATTTGAGAAGTCTAAACCTTAAGTACAAGTGGATTCAGTACAAAAAGGTTCATAGATCAGTTCTGTGTGTAAATTTCTGCCCGTTTTCATTATAAAGTGACAAAATTTGTTTTTTATTGCTATATCTGAAGACTGTCATAATATGGAGTATGGCTAAAGCTTGTAAAAACTAGTAGGCTGAACCTTTGTTCCAAATGTCAAAGGATTGCACCTTTAAAATAATAGTACTTATAGATAACAGATTACCACTGTGTAAATCTGCAAACATTGGTAGAATTTGGTGCTATCATAAATTTCAGCATACATCTTCAAAAGACTTTTCTTAACTCCCTTACAAGCGCCCAAAACATATGTGTGGAGGCAAAAGGGTGGGTTTTACCAGCCACATGCCACACATATGCATCGCTGGGTGAGCCAATGTTTATGTGCTGGGAGTACACAATGAAAACAAAGACAGCTCTCAGTCCAGAGTAAAGAACGGTAGCTGGCGGGACCGGCTTTGAATTATGTAATCACTGCCACAGGCAAAATTGAATGTTCTCTTTATATTTCCTCTAAAGGTCAATCTTACTCATTTATAAGAAAAGAGAGTGGTTTGGGAAATACAACATTATGGCAACTAGATGGAGCTGAATAATATAGGAAACAAGTATTTAATTTGATCTTCCATTCTATCTAGTGGTCATAATGTGGTATTTTGTTAAACATTTGAATGTACCAGCAGGTTTTCCAAATGAATTGCTATGAAATTATTTTTTTTTTTAATAGAACACCCCAAGGGTAATGCTTCCTATTAGAAGGAAGAAGATCCTCTTCAGACTCTCTGTGAGCTTACAATTGATAAGGTAGAGAAATGCCGTGTCTGAGCATGATACTAAGTAGGGATTAAGATGAACCAATGAAAGCTGATGTGCTATCAGACAGGCAGTGATAGAGATATGATATGCATTGTTTTGGCATGCCATTACACAGTACTTAAAAGGAACCAAAGAAAGGTGATAGTTGTGTTACATGATTGTAACTCACATTAAAGACTGAGATATTCAGGCTGCTCTTTAAGTCTGTTGTGCAGTTCCCCATCAGGTTTTCCACTTTGCTTCAACTGTTTTGTGAGTGACTTATTTTACTACAACTTTATTGTTGTTTGTCAGAACCTGGGTCTGAACCTGCAACCTCTGCTGTATCTGGTGCTGTCTCTTCTTGCTGAGCCACCTGGAATGCTGAACAACAGCCTGGAAAATTCATTGAACAATCTTGCCTTGAATCTTGTTTCTGGTGAACCTTGAACCATTTGTTCCTCCCATGCACTTCCTATTCCATGCCTATTCCTATTGAACATGCCATCTGTTGCATATACAGTACAGCATTTCAAAATGCAATCCACTGTATTTACATCTGAGGAAAAGAAGGTATTTGTTATCAAACTATGGAACCCAGCAGTACCAAAAAATAAATTCCATCAAGGGCTCTCGGAACAGGTAAAAGATGAGCTTGCCAAAGTCGAGAATCCTATTGATTTCAAGGTTTTCATCCAATTATGGATCAAAATTGATTAGAAGCTTACAGAAAGGAGGAAGGAGAGACTTGGAATGTTTGGAAGTAATGGTTTCATGTGTTTTTCTGCTAGTATACAGTGCCTTGCGAAAGTATTCGGCCCCTAGTATACAGTGCCTTGCGAAAGTATTCGGCCCCCTTGAACTTTGCGACCTTTTGCCACATTTCAGGCTTCAAACATAAAGATATAAAACTGTAATTTTTTGTGAAGAATCAACAACAAGTGGGACACAATCGTGAAGTGGAACAAAATTTATTGGATATTTCAAACTTTGTTAACAAATACAAAACTGAAAAATTGGTCGTGCAAAATTATTCAGCCCCTTTAATTTCAGCAAACTCTCTCCAGAAGTTCAGTGAGGATCTCTGAATGATCCAATGTTGACCTAAATAACTAATGATGATAAATAGAATCCACCTGTGTGTAATCAAGTCTCCGTATAAATGCACCTGCACTGTGATAGTCTCAGAGGTCCGTTTAAAGCGCAGAGAGCATCATGAAGAACAAGGAACACACCAGGCAGGTCCGAGATACTGTTGTGGAGAAGTTTAAAGCCGGATTTGGATACAAAAAGATTTCCCAAGCTTTAAACATCCCAAGGAGCACTGTGCAAGCGATAATATTGAAATGGACGGAGTATCAGACCACTGCAAATCTACGAAGACCTGGCTGTCCCTCTAAACTTTCAGCTCATACAAGGAGAAGACTGATCAGAGATGCAGCCAAAAGGCCCATGGTCACTCTGGATGAACTGCAGAGCTCTACAGCAGAGGTGAGAGACTCTGTCCATAGGACAACAATCAGTCATATACTGCACAAATCTGGCCTTTATGGAAGTGTGGCAAGAAGAAAGCCATTTCTTAAAGATATCCATAAAAAGTGTAGTTTAAAGTTTGCCACAAGCCACATGGGAGACACACCAAACATGTGGAAGAAAGTGCTCTGGTCAGATGAAACCAAATTTGAACTTTTTGGCAACAATGCAAAACGTTATGTTTGGCGTAAAAGCAACACAGCTCATCACCCTGAACACACCATCCCCACTGTCAAACATGGTGGTGGCAGCATCATGGTTTGGGCCTGATTTTCTTCAGCAGGGACAGGGAAGATGATTAAAATTGATGGGAAGATGGATGGAGCCAAATACAGGACCATTCTGGAAGAAAACCTGATGGAGTCTGCAAAAGACTCGAGACTGGGACGGAGATTTGTCTTCCAACAAGACAATGATCCAAAACATAAATCTACAATGGAATGGTTCACAAATAAACATATCCAGGTGTTAAAATGGCCAAGTCAAAGTCCAGACCTGAATCCAATCGAGAATCTGTGGAAAGAACTGAAAACTGCTGTTCACAAACGCTCTCCATCCAACCTCACTGAGCTTGAGCTGTTTTGCAAGGAGGAATGGGCAAAAATTTCAGTCTCTCGATGTGCAAAACTGATAGAGACATACCCCAAACGACTTACAGCTGTAATCGCAAGAAAAGGTGGCGCTACAAAGTATTAACTTAAGGGGGCTGAATAATTTTGCACACCCAATTTTTCAGTTTTTTATTTGTTAAAAAAGTTTGAAATATCCAATAAATTTTGTTCGACTTCATGATTGTGTCCCACTTGTTGATTCTTCACAAAAAATTACAGTTTTATATCTTTACGTTTGAAGCCTGAAATGTGGCAAAAGGTTGAAATGTTCAAGGGGGCTGAATACTTTCGCAAGGCACTGTATTTGTACAGAAGAATCCAAACGTTTCTCCAGATTCTAACACTCAACAACCTATGCAGGTAGATCTATTTCTCTTCAGGAGAAAGAGAGGAAATGTTCTAAAAAATGTTGTCTTTATTGTGGGGACTTTGGGCATTACACAATTGATTGCCCCAGCAAAGTCAAAAGAAAAATTGCAGTCTAGAACTGTAAAGAACATTGATCTATAAAAATAAAGTAAATTCTGTACTATTTCGTTGTGCCATCCCTATAAAACATATTAAAGAGGGCTGTGAAATTCCTTGCTCTGTTATGCTGGACTCCAAGGCTGGGGGGGAAGTTTATAGACTTTGCCCAAAGCAATAATATTTAAACAAGTAGTAAAGCTGTCGTTATTGATATGAAAATGGTTGATGGTTCACCTTTATGATCAGGACCTGTTATCCATGAAACAGTTCCTCTGGTACTCCATTTTGTGGATGACTATTGTGAGATTATCACCTTCCAGCTCATTACAGTACTAAAATTTCCTGTCATACTGGGCATTCTTTGATTTTCTTCCCATAATCCCTCCACCAACTGGGGAGTACGGACTTCGAATTTTACCCTCCTTGCGAGGCACATTGTAGAGAACTTTTTCAAACAAGTTCTCCACCAATCAGGGAGTCACAAGTTGATGTGGTAACTACTTAGCCATATGGCAACCTGCCTCCACAATACAATGAGTTCTGGGATGTCCATGATGAAAAGAATGCCGGTCAATTACCTCCTCATCGGCCATATGGTTGTCCCATCGCACTGCTTCCTGAGGCAGAAATACCTCTTCATTACCTTTTCAATTTGCCAGAACTTAAATTAAAAGTGCTTACGGTGTGGCTTGGTAATAATTTAGAGAAGGGCTTTATTGGACACTCAATGTCTCTTGCAGGAGCAGCCTTGTTTTTTTGTTGAATAAAAGAACTCCACATTGCGTCCATGTATTGATTATAGGGATTTGAATAAAATCACTATTAAAAAAATGTTTTTCCGCTTCCCCTAATTGCTAAACTGTTGAAAAGACTCTATTCTGCCAAAGCCTTTACAAAACTTGACTTTTGGGGACATATAACCTTTTCTGCATTTACCAAGGAAACTAATAGAAAACTGCCTTTAGAACTGGATATGGGCATTTTGAGCCCTTGGTTATGCCTTTTGGCCTTTGCAGTTCTCCTGCAACCTTTCAACACTTAATCAATGATGTCTTGCATGATCTGTTGAACCAGTTTGTGATTGCACATTAGGATGATATTCTTATCTTTTCTGATAACCTGCATTGTCTTTGAAACATTAAGAAAGAACCGATTTTATATCAAACTTGAAAAATGTGAGTTTGAATGAACCCAGATCCAGTTCTTGGGAGCATTGATCCAGAGAACATCAAGGCAGTGGTGGATTGGCCTGGCCTTAGAAATAAAAAATACATTTGAAGATTTTTTGGATTTGCCAACTTCTACAGAAAATTCACAAGAAACTTCTCTAAAGCTGCAACAATTATGCATCTGGCAAAGACAGGGATGCCCTTTGTGTTAATACCTTAGGCACAGACTGCCTTTAGTAAGCTAAAGACTCTTTTTATTTCTGCTCCAATATTAAAACATCCTGATCCTAAACTACCTTTTATCATGGAATTGAATACTTCAGCCATGGAAGCTACCCTTTCTCAGTGAAGAGGAGAAAAGATGCAGCTTCATCCTTTTACTTATTTCTCTCGTTGAATGTCTTCAGCCCAAAGAAATTATGACATTGAGAATAAAGAGTTGCTGGCAATTAAAGAAGTCTTTTCTGAATGGAAGGTGTTAATCATCCAAAATAAACCAAGTCTGACGTGGAAAAATCCTTTGCAGACGAGGAACGTGGGGATTTTAATGTTCCAAAAAGTCTCAGAAAAAGAAAAATCTATAAAAAAAAATATCAATTTTATTGAAAACAAAGTAATAAAAACACATGAATATACAGCATATAGAGGGTGCATCTTATAACATAACACATCCTACAGTGCAGTGGATCGACACATTTCACCCATAATCTGGGCTTCTTCAGGATCCGGATGTGTGATAAACGGTTCAAGAAATATATATACACCCTCAATAAAAGCACAAAAATAAATCTCATGTATCAAGCCTTGAGATTTAGAATAACAGACTGGAAAGTAACCAAGTTGGTTTAAGCAGGGAGGGAAATTATACAATCCCCTACATAAAATATTTCCCAACCGAGGATGAATACAGTCAAATATAAAGTGTAGATGAACACAGAACTCAGGAAGCATATAGCTATCAAACATCACCAAGGATATTGAGTGCTTATCCAGTAAGGGAACATTTGAGGAGGACCAGATTGCTAGAACATTTTCCTGATGCAAACAGAACGGCCGAATCCTGGTGCTAATCATCATTTAACTGTTCAGACTATCATAAAAATTTAGAATTCTTTTGTTGCTGCCTTTCGAAAATTTTGTCTGGTCCTCTCCAGAAAGGCAACTTTGAATGTACAATCCTATCTCAGAAAAACTTCCTAGGGGCCACAAGTTCCAAGACATTCTTGAGTTTCCTTAAAAAGAGGGATGTAAGAATGACGAAATCTCAATCATCATTCTCCTAAGGACATTAACCTCAAGTACAAGAATGGCTTTTGGACTCATTGAGGCGCATTGCCTCTATGTACATGAATCGGTTCAGGTAGAAGGCCTCAGGTTGAAGCATGATTATAAACTTGATAGGCATTTAGGAGTTTCTAATACAAAAATAGTTTTTATCACATTCTTTTTGGTGGTCTGGTTGCACAAAATATGTCAAAATATGTGCATGCAGTAAGACACCCCAATCTACTTCCTGATGACGCCTTTCTGGTGAAATGCATTGAGGTATCTGAGTGACATTACTTCTGGTTCGCGGCAGGTCATAGTGGGGGTGGAACGCACGCTGTCTGTAGAGCGGCGATTCCTTATTTTACTGATCCAAGCAAGCAGAGAGTGCCATTGTAGGCACTTCTAAATGTGAGTTGATCTGGATTTTAATTGTTATTGATTTTAAATAAAGGGCATTGCACAATTATGTCTTTTATTATTATTTTATCTTTTATTGAGAGAATACATCCTTAGATTGTGACACTCCTCTCATGGGATTCTGGCTACTTTAAGTGGATTTACCTTCCAGGTAAAGAGACACTACAGGCATTATAGGTCCTCAGAGGCCTAAGTGCATTTGGTGAGTGACCAATTTAGCACTAGGTGGTGGAACAAACTACACCAGCACAAAGTTTTTTAATAAGAACACATATCACTTGCTGTCACCGTCTTGGATGGACTTTTTGGATTGATAAAAAAGATTGTACACTTTAATCATTTTCTAAAGTGGCACTGGGTTGTACATGCAGATATTGTTGCATTGTATTGTTGAATGCACTTCCATTCATCTGCACATTTATTTATTCACAATTTTATTCATCTGCACGTAAATTATTACTAATATTATGTGCTATTATTTGTATGTATGTCAGAAATTGCACTAGTACTCTATTTTTAGAAGATATTAAAAGTATTTACTTAGCATTTTTTTTTTTTTGCACTTATTGTTTAGCATTAAACATATAGCACATTATTTATTTATTTATTACCAATTCAAATATCAAGCACATGTCACTTTATTAATACTATAGCACAGTTTCTATAAATCCTCACATGAATTTGTGCTAACTAGTAGTACCGCCTCACTCATTATTAGTGTTGAGCGAACACGGACTGTATTATTCGTGTTCGTACCGAATAATTGGATTTTTTGTACCCGAACACGGACACGGACACTTTACTGTATGTTCGGGTAAAAATCCGTGTTCGGTCGTTTTATTTCCGGGTTTTGCATGCTTTGGCGCTCTTTTCATGGCGGGCTTTCAACAGCCAATCAACAATCGTTTAACTGGTGTGCCTTAAGCCATCCCAGCCATGCCTGCAAATGTCTCAGTAGCTGTGATTGGCCGTCTGAAGCATGTGACCAAGTCTTTATAAGTTCGAGGCAGCCGCAGCGGCGTCATTATGCTGCTTAGATTCAGGGACAGAGCACACATCAACGTGCTGGCTGCTGATTAGGGAAAGATAGGCAGGAAAAAACCATTTGTGTCCGGATAGAATTGAGGGACAGGTCGGAGTGTTTAGGCAGGGCGAGTTGTAGGCATTTTAGGGATAGAGTCTGCTGAATTATATAGGGTCAGTGTCTTCTACAAACTACAATCGATATTGCTGTGTGGGGGGTGGGGTCTGCACTCAATCCTGATCTACGATCTCTTCTCAATCCTGTTAGGGACAGAGTCTGCTGAATTTTAGGGAAACTGTGTTCTACAAACTACAATCGATATTGCTGTGTGGTGTGGGATTGGAGATAGGCAGGTGTCAGTGATCCACATCCATTTTTCTGTGTGTGAGCTGCAGTGAACACAATCTTTTTGGGCTGCAGTGAACACAATCTTTTTGGGCTGCAGTGAACACAATCTTTTTGGGCTGCAGTGAACACAATCTTTTTGGGCTGCAGTGAACACAATCTTTTTGGGCTGCAGTGAACACAATCTTTTTGGGGTGCAGTGAACAAAATCTTTTTGGGGTGCAGTGAACACAATCCTTTTTGGTGTGCAGTGAACACAATCTTTGTGGGGTGCAGTGAACAAAATCCTTTGTGGGGTGCAGTGAACACAATCTTTTTGGGGTGCAGTGAACAAAATCCTTTTTGGGGTGCAGTGAACAACATCCTTTTTGGGGTGCAGTGAACACAATCTTTTTGGGGTGCAGTGAACAAAATCCTTTGTGGGGTGCAGTGAACACAATCTTTTTGGGGTGCAGTGAACACAATCTTTTTGGGGTGGAGTGAACAACATCCTTTTTGGGGTGCAGTGAACAAAATCCTTTTTGGGGTGCAGTGAACAAAATCATTTTTGGGGTGCAGTGAACACAATCTTTTTGGGGTGCAGTGAACACAATCTTTGTGGGGTGCAGTGAACACAATCTTTTTGGGGTGGAGTGAACAACATCCTTTTTGGGGTGCAGTGAACAACATCCTTTTTGGGGTGCAGTGAACACAATCTTTTTGGGGTGCAGTGAACACAATCTTTGTGGGGTACAGTGAACAGAATCTTTGTGGGGTGCAGTGAACACAATCTTTGGGGGGTACAGTGAACACAATCTTTGTGAGGTGCAGTGAACACAATCTTTGTGGGGTGCAGTGAACACAATCATTGTGGGGTGCAGTGAACTCAATCTTTGTGGGGTACAGTGAACACAATCTCATACTGAAGGTTTGAGGGTGCTGCCTGTTCCATACTCCCCCTACTCCTCATCTAGCCTTTTAGGGGTACAAACAATAGTAATTGGGGCCTAGTGTGGTTGTGTACGTGTGATATACATACACTTTTTTGGGATCATATTTTCTATTCCGCTATTTAATCAAAAACCTTTGGGGATCAGTTAAATTGGGGGATAGTCTGTGTTGGTACGTGTGAGAGAGATCCACCTTTCCAAGTTGTTGGGGTTCATCTCATACTTCTGAAGGTTTGAGGGTGCTGCCTGTTCCATACTCCCCCTACTCCTAGCCTTTTAGGGGTACAAACAATAGTAATTGGGGCCTAGTGTGGTTGTGTACGTGTGATATACATACACTTTTTTGGGATCATATTTTCTATTCCGCTATTTAATCAAAAACCTTTGGGGATCAGTTAAATTGGGGGATAGTCTGTGTTGGTACGTGTGAGAGAGATCCACCTTTCCAAGTTGTTGGGGTTCATCTCATACTTCTGAAGGTTTGAGGGTGCTGCCTGTTCCATACTCCCCCTACTCCTAGCCTTTTAGGGGTACAAACAATAGTAATTGGGGCCTAGTGTGGTTGTGTACGTGTGATATACATACACTTTTTTGGGATCATATTTTCTATTCCGCTATTTAATCAAAAACCTTTGGGGATCAGTTAAATTGGGGGATAGTCTGTGTTGGTACGTGTGAGAGAGATCCACCTTTCCAAGTTGTTGGGGTTCATCTCATACTTCTGAAGGTTTGAGGGTGCTGCCTGTTCCATACTCCCCCTACTCCTAGCCTTTTAGGGGTACAAACAATAGTAATTGGGGCCTAGTGTGGTTGTGTACGTGTGATATACATACACTTTTTTGGGATCATATTTTCTATTCCGCTATTTAATCAAAAACCTTTGGGGATCAGTTAAATTGGGGGATAGTCTGTGTTGGTACGTGTGAGAGAGATCCACCTTTCCAAGTTGTTGGGGTTCATCTCATACTTCTGAAGGTTTGAGGGTGCTGCCTGTTCCATACTCCCCCTACTCCTAGCCTTTTAGGGGTACAAACAATAGTAATTGGGGCCTAGTGTGGTTGTGTACGTGTGATATACATACACTTTTTTGGGATCATATTTTCTATTCCGCTATTTAATCAAAAACCTTTGGGGATCAGTTAAATTGGGGGATAGTCTGTGTTGGTACGTGTGAGAGAGATCCACCTTTCCAAGTTGTTGAGGTTCATCTCATACTTCTGAAGGTTTGAGGGTGCTGCCTGTTCCATACTCCCCCTACTCCTAGCCTTTTAGGGGTACAAACAATAGTAATTGGGGCCTAGTGTGGTTGTGTACGTGTGATATACATACACTTTTTTGGGATCATATTTTCTATTCCGCTATTTAATCAAAAACCTTTGGGGATCAGTTAAATTGGGGGATAGTCTGTGTTGGTACGTGTGAGAGAGATCCACCTTTCCAAGTTGTTGGGGTTCATCTCATACTTCTGAAGGTTTGAGGGTGCTGCCTGTTCCATACTCCCCCTACTCCTAGCCTTTTAGGGGTACAAACAATAGTAATTGGGGCCTAGTGTGGTTGTGTACGTGTGATATACATACACTTTTTTGGGATCATATTTTCTATTCCGCTATTTAATCAAAAACCTTTGGGGATCAGTTAAATTGGGGGATAGTCTGTGTTGGTACGTGTGAGAGAGATCCACCTTTCCAAGTTGTTGAGGTTCATCTCATACTTCTGAAGGTTTGAGGGTGCTGCCTGTTCCATACTCCCCCTACTCCTAGCCTTTTAGGGGTACAAACAATAGTAATTGGGGCCTAGTGTGGTTGTGTACGTGTGATATACATACACTTTTTTGGGATCATATTTTCTATTCCGCTATTTAATCAAAAACCTTTGGGGATCAGTTAAATTGGGGGATAGTCTGTGTTGGTACGTGTGAGAGAGATCCACCTTTCCAAGTTGTTGGGGTTCATCTCATACTTCTGAAGGTTTGAGGGTGCTGCCTGTTCCATACTCCCCCTACTCCTAGCCTTTTAGGGGTACAAACAATAGTAATTGGGGCCTAGTGTGGTTGTGTACGTGTGATATACATACACTTTTTTGGGATCATATTTTCTATTCCGCTATTTAATCAAAAACCTTTGGGGATCAGTTAAATTGGGGGATAGTCTGTGTTGGTACGTGTGAGAGAGATCCACCTTTCCAAGTTGTTGGGGTTCATCTCATACTTCTGAAGGTTTGAGGGTGCTGCCTGTTCCATACTCCCCCTACTCCTAGCCTTTTAGGGGTACAAACAATAGTAATTGGGGCCTAGTGTGGTTGTGTACGTGTGATATACATACACTTTTTTGGGATCATATTTTCTATTCCGCTATTTAATCAAAAACCTTTGGGGATCAGTTAAATTGGGGGATAGTCTGTGTTGGTACGTGTGAGAGAGATCCACCTTTCCAAGTTGTTGGGGTTCATCTCATACTTCTGAAGGTTTGAGGGTGCTGCCTGTTCCATACTCCCCCTACTCCTAGCCTTTTAGGGGTACAAACAATAGTAATTGGGGCCTAGTGTGGTTGTGTACGTGTGATATACATACACTTTTTTGGGATCATATTTTCTATTCCGCTATTTAATCAAAAACCTTTGGGGATCAGTTAAATTGGGGGATAGTCTGTGTTGGTACGTGTGAGAGAGATCCACCTTTCCAAGTTGTTGAGGTTCATCTCATACTTCTGAAGGTTTGAGGGTGCTGCCTGTTCCATACTCCCCCTACTCCTAGCCTTTTAGGGGTACAAACAATAGTAATTGGGGCCTAGTGTGGTTGTGTACGTGTGATATACATACACTTTTTTGGGATCATATTTTCTATTCCGCTATTTAATCAAAAACCTTTGGGGATCAGTTAAATTGGGGGATAGTCTGTGTTGGTACGTGTGAGAGAGATCCACCTTTCCAAGTTGTTGGGGTTCATCTCATACTTCTGAAGGTTTGAGGGTGCTGCCTGTTCCATACTCCCCCTACTCCTAGCCTTTTAGGGGTACAAACAATAGTAATTGGGGCCTAGTGTGGTTGTGTACGTGTGATATACATACACTTTTTTGGGATCATATTTTCTATTCCGCTATTTAATCAAAAACCTTTGGGGATCAGTTAAATTGGGGGATAGTCTGTGTTGGTACGTGTGAGAGAGATCCACCTTTCCAAGTTGTTGAGGTTCATCTCATACTTCTGAAGGTTTGAGGGTGCTGCCTGTTCCATACTCCCCCTACTCCTAGCCTTTTAGGGGTACAAACAATAGTAATTGGGGCCTAGTGTGGTTGTGTACGTGTGATATACATACACTTTTTTGGGATCATATTTTCTATTCCGCTATTTAATCAAAAACCTTTGGGGATCAGTTAAATTGGGGGATAGTCTGTGTTGGTACGTGTGAGAGAGATCCACCTTTCCAAGTTGTTGGGGTTCATCTCATACTTCTGAAGGTTTGAGGGTGCTGCCTGTTCCATACTCCCCCTACTCCTAGCCTTTTAGGGGTACAAACAATAGTAATTGGGGCCTAGTGTGGTTGTGTACGTGTGATATACATACACTTTTTTGGGATCATATTTTCTATTCCGCTATTTAATCAAAAACCTTTGGGGATCAGTTAAATTGGGGGATAGTCTGTGTTGGTACGTGTGAGAGAGATCCACCTTTCCAAGTTGTTGGGGTTCATCTCATACTTCTGAAGGTTTGAGGGTGCTGCCTGTTCCATACTCCCCCTACTCCTAGCCTTTTAGGGGTACAAACAATAGTAATTGGGGCCTAGTGTGGTTGTGTACGTGTGATATACATACACTTTTTTGGGATCATATTTTCTATTCCGCTATTTAATCAAAAACCTTTGGGGATCAGTTAAATTGGGGGATAGTCTGTGTTGGTACGTGTGAGAGAGATCCACCTTTCCAAGTTGTTGGGGTTCATCTCATACTTCTGAAGGTTTGAGGGTGCTGCCTGTTCCATACCCCCCCTACTCCTCATCTAGCCTTTTAGGGGTACAAACAATAGTAATTGGGGCCTAGTGTGGTTGTGTACGTGCGAGATACATACACTTTTTTTGATCATATTTCCTATTCCGCTATTCAATAAAAACCTTTGAGGATCAATTGAATTGCGGGATAGTCTGTGTCGGTACGTGTGAGAGAGATCCACCTTTCCAAGTTGTTGGGGTTCATCTCATACTTCTGAAGGTTTGAGGGTGCTGCCTGTTCCATACCCCCCCTACTCCTCATCTAGCCTTTTAGGGGTACAAACAATAGTAATTGGGGCCTAGTGTGGTTGTGTACGTGCGAGATACATACACTTTTTTTGATCATATTTCCTATTCCGCTATTCAATAAAAACCTTTGAGGATCAATTGAATTGCGGGATAGTCTGTGTCGGTACGTGTGAGAGAGATCCACCTTTCCAAGTTGTTGGGGTTCATCTCATACTTCTGAAGGTTTGAGGGTGCTGCCTGTTCCATACCCCCCCTACTCCTCATCTAGCCTTTTAGGGGTACAAACAATAGTAATTGGGGCCTAGTGTGGTTGTGTACGTGCGAGATACATACACTTTTTTTGATCATATTTCCTATTCCGCTATTCAATAAAAACCTTTGAGGATCAATTGAATTGCGGGATAGTCTGTGTCGGTACGTGTGAGAGAGATCCACCTTTCCAAGTTGTTGGGGTTCATCTCATACTTCTGAAGGTTTGAGGGTGCTGCCTGTTCCATACCCCCCCTACTCCTCATCTAGCCTTTTAGGGGTACAAACAATAGTAATTGGGGCCTAGTGTGGTTGTGTACGTGCGAGATACATACACTTTTTTTGATCATATTTCCTATTCCGCTATTCAATAAAAACCTTTGAGGATCAATTGAATTGCGGGATAGTCTGTGTCGGTACGTGTGAGAGAGATCCACCTTTCCAAGTTGTTGGGGTTCATCTCATACTTCTGAAGGTTTGAGGGTGCTGCCTGTTCCATACCCCCCCTACTCCTCATCTAGCCTTTTAGGGGTACAAACAATAGTAATTGGGGCCTAGTGTGGTTGTGTACGTGCGAGATACATACACTTTTTTTGATCATATTTCCTATTCCGCTATTCAATAAAAACCTTTGAGGATCAATTGAATTGCGGGATAGTCTGTGTCGGTACGTGTGAGAGAGATCCACCTTTCCAAGTTGTTGGGGTTCATCTCATACTTCTGAAGGTTTGAGGGTGCTGCCTGTTCCATACCCCCCCTACTCCTCATCTAGCCTTTTAGGGGTACAAACAATAGTAATTGGGGCCTAGTGTGGTTGTGTACGTGCGAGATACATACACTTTTTTTGATCATATTTCCTATTCCGCTATTCAATAAAAACCTTTGAGGATCAATTGAATTGCGGGATAGTCTGTGTCGGTACGTGTGAGAGAGATCCACCTTTCCAATTTGTTGGGGTTCATCTCATACTTCTGAAGGTTTGAGGGTGCTGCCTGTTCCATACTCCCCCTACTCCTCATCTAGCCTTTTAGGGGTACAAACAATAGTAATTGGGGCCTAGTGTGGTTGTGTACGTGTGATATACATACACTTTTTTTGGATCATATTTTCTATCCCGCTATTCAATAAAAACCTTTCTAGGGCAAGATCTTAAATTACAGAAATATGAGGAGACCGTCAAATAAGGGCCGTGGCCTGGGTCGTGGTGCTGCTGGTAGAGCTCCTGTTGCAAGGAGAGGACATGGTCGATCTGTGCCAGCTACACGCACAAGTGAAACACCTTCCTCAAGTGTGAGTAGGCGACAGAACCTGCATCAGTATTTGGTAGGGCATCAAACGCCCCTAGAAGTGATGAGGCCAGAACAAGTTGAGGCGATAGTAGATTGGTTTGCTGCTGACAGTGCCTCCAGTTCCTTCACATTGTCTCCCACCCAGTCTACTGCAGAAAGGTCAGAGTTGGCACCTGCAGCCAATGTCCAACCGTCTTTCACCTCACCCCCTTGCAAATCAGGCCAGCAGTCTGAGCCCCAAGCCATACAGCAGTCTCTTATTCTTTTTGAGGACTCTGTCAGCAGGGTTTCCCAGGGCCATCCACCTAGCCCTGCCCCAGAAGTGGAAGAGATTGAGTGCAGCGATGCCCAACCACTTATTTCTCAAGATGAGTACATGCAAGGATCATCGCAGCACGTCTCCGATGATGACGAAACGCAGGTGCCAACTGCTGCGGCGTTCAGCATTGTGGAGACCGACAAGGAGGGCAGGGGTGAAGACTGGGTGGAAGATGATGTGGAGGACGATGAGGTCCTCGACCCCACATGGAATGAACGTCATGCAGGTGAACTGAGTAGTTTGGAGGAAGAGGCGGTGGTCGCACAGAGCCACCAGCACAGCAGAAGAGGGAGCAGGGTGCAGAAGCGGAGCGGCCGTGCCCTAGACACTACGCCCGCTACTGCCCAACGCAGCAAGGGAACGAGCGCACCAAAGTCAGCTCAAAGGAGTTCTCTAGCGTGGAAGTTCTTTAGAAAATGTGCTGATGACAGGACACGAGTGGTTTGCACCCTGTGCAATCAGAGCTTGAAGCGAGGCATGAACCTTCTCAACCTGAGCACAACCTGCACGATCAGGCATCTAAGTGCAAAGCACGAGCTGCAGTGGAGTACACACCTTCAAAACCAAGAAACGTCTCTGGCTCATCCTGCTTCCTCTTCTGCTGCAGTCTCGGCCGCTCCAGCCACATCTGTAGTGATACCGGCACCTGCCACCCCGCAAACAGACGATCTGTCAGCAACACCACCACCTGGGTCACCAACAACCATCTCCACAATGTCCCGTGGAAGCGTTCAGCTTTCCATCTCCCAAACACTTGAGAGGAAGAGGAAGTACCCCCCTACCCACCCGCGATCCCTGGCCCTGAATGCCAGCATTTCAAAATTATTGGCCTTTGAAATGCTGTCATTCCGTCTGGTGGAGACGCACAGTTTTAAAAACCTTATGTCGGTGGCTGTCCCACAGTACGTCGTGCCCAGCCGCCACTACTTTTCCAGGCAAGCCATCCCTTCCCTGCACAACCAAGTGGGGGAAAAAATCAGGTGTGCACTGCGCAACGCCATCTGTGCCAAGGTCCACCTAACTACGGATACGTGGACCAGTAAGCACGGTCAGGGGCGTTATATCTCCCTAACGGCACACTGGGTAAATGCAGTGGCGGATGGGCCTGAGGCGGATAGCAATTTGGCGCATGTCCTTCCACCACCGAGGATTGCAGGGCGCTTCAGTTTGCCTCCTGTTCCTAACTCCTCCTACTCCGCTTCCTCATCCTCTACCGCCTCCTCATCCGGACAGCGTAACACCTTCACCACCAACTTCAGCACGGCCAGGGGTAAACGACAGCAGGCAGTTTTACAACTTGCCTGTTTGGGGGACAAACCACACACCGCGCAGGAGTTGTGGAGGAGCATGGAACAGCAGACAAATGAGTGGTTGCTGCCAGCGAGCCTCAAGCCCGGCCTGGTGGTGTGCGATAACGGGCGAAATCTCATAGCAGCTCTGGGCCTAGCCGGTTTGACGCACATCCCTTGCCTGGCGCATGTGCTGAATTTGGTGGTGCAGAGGTTCCTTAAAAACTACCCCGATATGTCAGAGCTGCTGCAGAAAGTGCGGGCCGTTTGTGCGCACTTTCGGCGTTCTCACCCTGCTGCTGCTCGCCTGGCAGCGCTGCAGCGTAACTTCGGCCTTCCCGCTCACCGCCTCATATGTGACGTGCCCACAAGGTGGAACTCCACCTTGCACATGCTGGAAAGACTGTGCGAGCAGCAGCAGGCCATAGTGGAGTTTCAGCTGCAGCACGCACGCGTGAGTCGCTCTGCGGAACAGCACCACTTCACCACCAATAACTGGGCCTCCATGCGAGACCTGTG
This sequence comes from Pelophylax lessonae, assembly GCF_965119305.1. Lineage (NCBI taxonomy): Eukaryota > Metazoa > Chordata > Amphibia > Anura > Ranidae > Pelophylax > Pelophylax lessonae. Next base: position 222,007,842 of record NC_138773.1, read on the forward strand.
TGCCTTGTTGCGCTGTTTTGAGTACTCCACCAACATGGCCAGTGGCAATGACGCCGTTCTCAGCTTAACTATCCCACTTCTATGCCTCCTTGAAAAAACAATTCGGGCGATGATGGAAGAGGATGTGGCACAGGATGAGGAGGAGGAGGAGGATGAAGAGGTAACATTTCCAAGGCTTTCAGGGCAGTCATTCGCAAGGGGCTCCGAGGGTGGGTTCCTGCACACGCAAACGCCAGGGACGCAATTGTCCAGCAGGGGCACAGTTCTGGAGGATGAGGAGGATGAGGAGGAGGAGGAGCTGGAGGAGGAGATGGAACCATGTTCACAGCAGGGTGGCACCCAGGCCAGCTCATGGCCATCACTGGTGCGTGGCTGGGGGGATACAGAGGACACGGACCATACACCTCCCACAGAGGACAGCCTTTCGTTGCCTCTGGGCAGCCTGGCACACATGAGCGATTACATGCTGCAGTGTCTCCACAACGACCGCCGAGTTGCCCACATTCTAACTTGTGCTGATTACTGGGTGGCCACGCTGCTGGATCCCCGTTACAAGGACAACGTACCGTCCTTAATTCACTCACTGGAGCGCGATCGCAAGATGCGCGAGTACAAGCGCACGCTGGTAGACGCCATGCTGCTGGCATTCCCATCTGACAGCGGGGCCACAGTGGAAGCACAAGGCAGAGGAGGAGGAGGAGGAGGTCGCCAACGCAACCAGGGCACCGCCAGCACCTCAGAAGGCAGGGTTAGCATGGCCGAAATGTGGAAAAGCTTTGTCAGCACGCCACAACAAACAGCAGCACCAGCAGCTCAGATGGAACGTCTTAGCAGGAGGCAGCATTTTACCAACATGGTGGAGCAGTATGTGTGCACACGCCTACATGTAGTGAATGACGGGTCTGCCCCCTTCAACTTCTGGGTCTCCAAATTGGGCACATGGCCTGAGCTTGCCCTTTACGCCTTGGAGGTGCTGGCGTGCCCTGCAGCCAGTGTATTATCTGAACGGGTATTTAGCACGGCTGGGGGCGTTATAACAGACAAGCGCAGCCGCCTGTCCAGAGACAATGTGGACAAGCTCACGTTCATTAAAATGAACCAGGCATGGATCCCACGGGACTTTTCCGTACCTTATGCAGAATAGCAATGGATACCGACCTTACCCACCCATTGTTCCATTTTTGCTCTTTCTCACTCTTTTGGGGTGTACCCTCATTTAAAATTTGTGAAAAGAAGCAGTGTTGGCTACCTCGTCCTCCTCCTCAGGGCCAGATTAATGTAGGGGCTATTGGAGCTGCAGCTCCAGGCCCCTACCTTTTATATAGGCCCCGGGTTGGCCATATTCACTGTTACCGCTCTTCTGTCACTTGTAAACACAGAAGTCTGGCTTCTATGCTCGCTTCCCCAGGCAGCACCCTCAGAACCTCCCCACACAGCGTGAAGGCCGGACAAGGAGGGACAGTTGGCGATGCATGGATGTGTTTATGGGCTTCAGAGACAGCATCCCATGTTGAATTAGGCATGCATGGCTGCACCCTTCCTCCTCTGGGTGCATGGCAAGGCACGGCCCTAAGGCCCTTCAAAATCCTCAGCACCAAGCCCATGATGCTGTTAATCCGGCCCTGGTCCTCCTCCACCGCCGCTTCCACCTACACCGCCCATAGGTGTGCGCAGCCTATTGCATTAAGGTGTGCACCCCAAAGTTGAAATACACATGCATGTGTTTGCCAGCAGGGAGAGTAATGTATCGGGGCCATGTACCTGTAGGCAAGGAGAAATAGAGCAGAGCAGGTCCCAGGGAGATCTTTCCCATCTCCTCACTGGCAATGCTATGTGCCCTAGGTGATTAGGGTGTGCCCAGGCACACCCAGCACACCCTGTGCGCACGCCTATGTCACCGCCACATCCACCACCACCTCAACCTCCCTCCTACTCCATATGGGCCTCGTCCTTCAGAGATGAAGAAGAACATTGTTTTATTTTTCTGTTTTTTTTTGTTGTTTTAAGTTATTTCCCTATCCACATTTGTTTGCAGAGCACTTGCCATGCTCTTAATTACGTTTTGCTGCCATTTGCAGCACTCTAGCCCTTTCCTTTGGTGTTTTAGAGCCATTTTAGTGCCTTAAAGTTCGGGTCCCCATTGACTTCAATGGGGTTCGGTGTCCGGGAAAAGTTCGGTAAAAGTCCGGGACACGGACCCGGACTTTTTTTTAAAGTTCGGCCGAACCCGTCGAACACGGACATCTAGGTGTCCGCTCAACCCTACTCATTATTCCTGATATAAAATCTTACTTGCCTGGAATGCAGCTTTTTCGAAGATTTTTGAAACAGTGTAACAGCAAATAAAGGTGAATAGTTTTAAACTGTAACATAAAGTAGAATTGTAAGATAGTTTCAAACACCAGGTCCATTTAGTATCTCGCTGAGGGCCCATTTAATGTTGTACTTTGTGGCAACACATACTAAAATTTTCTTTGCCACAATGCATTTTAACCCATCTGCCATATGTGTGTTGCTTTGCACTACCATTCGTTGTAAATAGCAACCCAATGCATTGTCCTGTAGAGCTCTTGGCACAATGCAGATATCGTGTGTTGTGGTGGACTGCATTGATAAAATAGGTCATGCATATTTTTTCATCCATTATAGTGCATTGGCAACCCATTCAAAGTGAATAACCTGCCTTACCACAACACCTGTTACTGTGTGCTATAATGCACATTGACGCATGCACATTAATGCACCACAAGAAATCACGTAACTGTCAATAGGCCCTTACAAATTAGACCCTGTACTCATCATTGGGTCTCACTATGTGGTGCTTTGCACCCCTTTGAAACTGCCTAACCTATATTAATTCTTTTTAACTAAACCTTAGGGTACCCACTCATTAAATAAATTGTAATCACTGACCTACTTTCAAACATACAGTCAGCAGTTTCCCTGCCAGCCCTTCACACAGCTCACAGAATTGAAAGCAGAAATTTCTCATCTCTTCTGCCAAGTTACAAAGAACTTGAACTTGAGTAAAACTTGGTTGATAACAGCCAGTCCAAGGCATCCTGGAATTGCTGGCAGTGAGTCCAGAGGCTACAGTGAGAGTTTAAAGATCTTTGTATCACACTATTAGAAGTCTGCAGGAGAATTAGCTTTATAGTTATAATTTTCTCCCAAAAAAAGCACTTCAAAAAATGATTGGGTCTCGTTTCTTTTTTCTAAGGAAAGTACTGTAGATTAGGCATGCTAAAGTTTTTTAAACTGAACAAACAATTCTTATTAAAAATGTATTTCTGTTCTGCTGTTTAATTGCCTGTTCTTTTCAGTAAAAACATTAGTAGAGACCTGACATAATTCAAATAAACCTGCGCTATATGTGCTCATTATCTACAACTTTATGTGTAATCATTATTATGTGTAAATATGTGTAATGTTTACCCTTGTTAGACAGCTGCTGTTACAGAGGCACTTTGTCGCTTTAACAAACTATCTGTATAACAATCATCGCAAAAATAAATGAATAAATTGCATAAATGAACTAAACAATCTCTACAAAAAGTTCTCAGTGTTGAGTCCAATGTGTGCTCAAATGCACATAACTTATGCAGATCCACCACTTCCTCTTTTCAGCTTCAGAAGTGAAGTTATATGCCCCCCTCGAGTGTTCCCACAGTCACCAGAGAGATATGACTCCCTCCTATACAGCTAGAAGTGTCTATGAGGCTTGTACTGTAAATGATTCACATGAGTTGGAAAGATGTTCTCCATCTTAAGCTTTCCACAGATGCCTTCCACTCCTTGCTTCCTTATCTCTATCTCTTATGTGCTTCTCCAATGAAAGTGGACCGCTATACAGGATTCATAGCTTCTCACATATATGGGCAAAGAAGAGTAATTCCGTCATAGTGTAGAAATACTTTTATTAAAACACATATACAAGAATTGCACTCACTTGATTAAAAATAAGCAGGCATACCAATTCAGAACCCAGAAGCACAGCCATGGCATGCACTCAACAGTCCGAACGTGACACCGCCAGAACCATAAACTCCACTCAACACATTTTTGCCCCTACTCTGGGTGTCCTCAGGAATGGATGTGTCCAGTCTTGGCTACTCTTCTAAACCTCCTGAGCTCCTCTCTCTCCACTCATTAGCTTCTAGGCCATTCCCTCTTCCTAGACATTGACCTATTGGTGACATCACCAGAACGATAAACTCCGCCCAATGCATTTTGCCCCTACTCTGGGTGTCCTCAGGAATGGATGTGTCCAGTCTTGGCTACTTTCTTAAACCTCCTGAGCTCCTCTCTCTCCACTCATTAGCTTCTAGGCCATTCCCACTTCCTAGTCATAGACCTATCCATTTAAAACTGGTGTACACAGCTTTGGGGTGAGACTAAAACATAACAGGCCTCCTAATTAAATGCACAGAAAAAACTTTCACATAAAAAAAACTTTAAAAATAGTATCTTTTTTATCACATTGTTATGCAATATACTTAGATAGATCTCAACTTCCCCTGCTGGTTATCCAAATGTTACAATAACTTAATAAATAATTCCATATTACTTACATACTATAAATTATCTATTGTGGAAGCTGAGTACATTCCATATTCCACTGTGGATAAATAATATATTTATCCACAGTACGACAATGAACCCAATTCATATGTCTACCTTTTTTCGTTCTGCGAGACAGCTTTTCTCATATTATTGCCTCTCCAATGCCTCTCGTTTTTATCTATCCCACAGAACATCAGCAGCATTGGGTCCCTGTTAAGATATAGTCTACATTTGTTGAAAAGGCTATGTTTCCTAAACCCTTTCCTAATATTATTCACATGCTCTCCTAGCCTCACCCTTAATTCTCTCATCGTTGTCTCTACATAATGGAGCCCGCACGGGCATTCCAGTAAATAAATGATGTACATATTACTGCATGTTTTACATTTTTTCTCTTCATATAGTCTTATAGTCCTGGACTGGAAATCTTTACCTCTTTTTCTGCATGTTTTACAAGTACTACTAATACATAGCTGTAGTGTCAGCAGCGACAGCAGGTCCACAAGGTCAATTGGCAGGTCTGTGCGGGAGAACCTCAGACCAAACAGGAATAAACATAACCGCCAATTGCGCTTAACTTCCTTAAAACTAAGAGGTGTATATGCTAATGCCAGGAGCCTAGCTAATAAAATGGATGAATTGGAAATGTTAGTACATGAGGAGGACATAGACCTTGTGGGAATAACGGAGACTTGGTTCGACCCCTCACATGACTGGCTGGCCAATATCCAAGGGTATTCGGTGTACCGGAAGGACAGGGTAGGAAAAAGAGGGGGAGGGGTATGTCTCTATGTCAGGAACAATATAAAGGTGACAGAAAGGAGTGACATTACGGATGGGATGAGCATGGATTTAGAATCTGTGTGGGTTGAACTCCATAGGGAAGGAGAAAAGGGGAAAGTAATTGTGGGGGTTTGCTATAGGCCACCTAACCAAGGGGAGGAGGTAGAGCTGGAATTTTTAGCACTAATGGGTAAAGTGGCAAAATTGGGATCAGTCATCGTATTGGGGGACTTCAATTACCCCGACATTGACTGGGAAGAGGGGACTGCACACTCACAGAAGGCCCGCCTATTCACGGAAACCTTACAGGATAATTACATGTCACAGTTGGTGGATTCCCCCACCAGAGAAAACGCAGTCCTGGATCTATTGCTCACTAATGACCCAGACATAATCTCGGAGGTAGGAGTCCAGGACAACCTGGGCTCTAGCGATCACAGGATGATCACATTTAGTGTAAATAACAACATAACAAGACAAGTGGGGAACATAAGAACCCTAAACTTCAGAAGGGCAAACTTTCCAAAATTGTACTCAATGATGGAAAAGGTAAACTGGGACCAAACCCTGGGATCCCTGACCACAGAGGAAAAATGGGAATGCTTTAGGAACATATTAGGCAAAGGCATCTTGCAGTGCATTCCTATGGGAAATAAATTTAGAAGAGACAAAGCCAAACCTGGCTGGCTAAACTGTAGCGTCATAAAACTTATTAGGGGGAAAAAATTGGCCTTCAAGAAGTATAAATCAGAGGGCACAGTATCGGCTTTCGAGCAATACAAGGAGGCAAATAAGAAAAGTAAACAAGAAATCAAGATGGCTAAAATCAACTTTGAGAGACAAATAGCGGAGGATAGTAAAAAAAACCCAAAGAAATTCTTTAAATATATCAACAGCAAAAAAACTAAGGCAGAGCATATTGCACGCATAATTAACAATGATGGGAGGATGGTTACAGAGGACACTGAAAAAGCAACCGTGCTAAATGCTTTTTTCTCGTCAGTCTTTACACAGGAAAAGGAGGGGTACACTGACCATGACTGTATGGTTAGTAGTAATAAACAGGACTTGCCACCATGGCTAACAGAGGGGGAAATCAGGGAAAGGCTGGATAAACTTAACACAAACAAATCACCAGGACCGGATGGCATACATCCGAGAGTACTCAAGGAACTCAGTAAAGTTATATCGAGACCACTGTTCCTGATCTTTGCTGACAGTATTAGGACAGGAGATGTACCAGGGGATTGGAAGAAAGCTAACGTGATTCCAATATTCAAAAAGGGCCAGAGGCATATCCCGGGAAATTATAGGCCTGTCAGTTTGACATCAGTAGTATGTAAACTTCTGGAGGGGATGATAAGGGACTATATTGTAGAGTTTGCTAAGGACAACAACATCATCAGCAGTAATCAGCACGGGTTTACAAATGGGCGTTCTTGTCAAACCAATCTCCTTACATTCTACGAGGAGGTGAGCTGTGAGCTAGATAGGGGGAGACCAGTGGATGTGGTGTACTTGGATTTCGCTAAGGCGTTTGATACAGTTCCCCACAAGCGCTTAATTTATAAAATAAGGTCTGCAGGTATCGATAGCAGGGTTTGCTCTTGGATACGGAACTGGCTAAAAAGGCGGGTCCAAAGGGTAGTAATAAACAGCGCATACTCAGACTGGTCTGAGGTGGTAAGCGGGGTCCCCCAAGGCTCAGTCCTGGGACCAACCTTGTTCAATTTATTCATAAACAACATTGAGGTCGGGATCAGTAGTTCGATATCAGTTTTTGCAGATGACACAAAATTGGGCAGGGCAATAACTTCACAACATGAAGCAGATATCCTGCAGAATGACCTGGACAAAATAACAGAGTGGGCAACGACATGGCAAATGAGGTTTAACGTGGAGAAGTGTAAGGTTTTGCACTTGGGGACTAAAAACATAAAATCACAATACACGTTAGGAGGGGAGCCCTTGGGGGAATCAAAAATGGAGAAGGATCTGGGAGTATTGGTTGATGATAGATTAGGAAACAGCATGCAATGTCAAGCAGCAGCTTCCAAAGCCAACAGAATATTAGCATGCATAAAGAAAGGGATGCATTCCAGAGATAAGACTATAATCCTTCCACTTTATAAAACTCTGGTCCGACCGCATCTGGAGTATTCCGTCCAGTTCTGGTCGCCAGTCCTCAGGAGGGATGTGTTGGAGCTGGAGAGAGTCCAGAGAAGGGCAACTAAACTAATTAGGGGATTGGAGGACCTTGACTATGAAGAGCGTCTACAATCGCTCGATTTATTCTCCCTGGAGAAGAGACGTCTGAGGGGGGACATGATAGCAATTTATAAATATCTTAATGGGGATCCCAGCTTAGAAAAAAAGCTGTTCATTCGAAGGGATTGCATGAGGACTCGAGGGCATACAATGCGATTAGAGGAGAAGCGTTTTAACCTCAGGCAACGCGGGGGGTTCTTTACTGTTAGGGCAACAAGATTGTGGAATTCTCTACCACAAGAGGTGGTTTCTGCGGGTAGTATGGTGGCTTTCAAAAGACTCTTAGACTTACATCTCAAGGATCAGAACATTCAGGGGTATGGGAGATGATTACAGCCACACATGCCTACACAGGTTGAACTGGATGGACTATTGTCTTTATTCAACCTCACCTACTATGTAACTATGTAACTATATATCACATTTTATAGAATCCTACCAGATCCAGGAATGTAAGAGTTTTTTTTTTTAGGGGGGGGGTCTTGTACATTTTTTACAGTTTTATCCCTTAGCATGGGGGGGGGGGGACACAAATTTGAGTATTTTCGGGAGTACCTTAACCAATGTTAAGCAATGTATTATCCCTCAGCATTATCTGCCAATATTTTCTAACTCTTTTTTTTTCATAAATCTGTGCTGTCTATTTTACGCCATACTGAACACTATGCCAAAATCTTTCCTCTTCCTCTCTTTAAGCAAATCTTCCCTATCCAGCTCCTTTACTTGTCACCTCACTTGGTCCAAATATCTCTTTTTTTTATACTGAATTTATGGGTTCTGTATTTGTATATCTGTTTATTTTTAATCAAATGATTGCAATTGTTGTATCTCTGTTTTATTAAAAGTATTGGCTACATTATGATGGAATCTCCCTTCTTTGCCCATACAATGAATATAAAAAGTCAACTCACCCCTGTTAAAATGTCAGGTTTCTGTGATGTAAAAAAATGAGACAAAGATAAATAATTTCAGAACTTTTCCCCCTTTAATGTGACCTATAAACTGTACAACTCAATTGAGGAACAAACTGAAATCTTTTAAAGTGTGGGGGGGGGGGGGCGGCGGGGGACTGAAATAATGTGGTTGCATAGATGGCCACACCCTCTTATAACTGGGGATGTAGCTGTGTTCAGAATTAAGCAATCACATTCAAACTCATGTTAAATAGGAGTTAGTGCACACCTGCTATCATTTGAAATGCCTCTGATCAACCCCAAATAAAGTTCAGCTGTTCTAGTAGGTCTTTCCTGACATTTTCTTAGTCGCATCCTACAGCAAAAGCCATGATCCACAGAGAGCTTCCAAAGCATCAGAGGGATCTCATTGTTAAAATGTAAGGAGAATTTTACAAAATAATTTCCAAGGCATTAGATATACCATGGAACACAATCAAGTGGATAAAATATGGCACAACAGTGACATTACCAAGAACTGGACGTTTCTCCAAAATTGATAAAAAGATGAGTAGAACACTCATCAGGGAGGCTGCCATGAGGCCTAGAGTAACATTAAAGAAGCTGCAGGAATATCTGGCATGTACTGACTGTGTGGTACATATGACAACAATCCCCCATATTCGTCATTTATGTCTGGGCTATGGGGTAGAGTAGCAAGACAGAAGCCTTTTCTTATAAAGAAAAACATCCAAGCCTGGCTAACTTTTGCAAAAATACATCTGAAGTCTCCCAAAAGCATGTGGGAAAATGTGGTAAGGTCTAATGAAACCAATGTTGAACTTTTTGGCCATATTCCAAAAGATTTGTTTGGCGTGAAAACAACACTGCACATCACCAAAAGAACACCATACCCACAGTGAAGCATGGTGGTGGCAGCATCATGCTTTGGGGCTGTTTTTCTTCATCTGGAACAGGTACCTTAGTAAAGGTAGAGGGAATAATGAACAGTTCCAATTATCAGTCACTATTGGCACAAAACCTACAGGCTTCTGCTAGAAAGCTGAACATGAAGAGGAACTTCATCTTTCAGCATAACAATGACCCTGTCATGTACCTAGTCTGTGAGCCTGACATGCTGATTAGAGCCTCTCGTACAGCACCGGCTCTGGGGTTACTGATATGGAGAAAGTAGCCACAAGAGCACGGACACGAAGGAGAGCCTGCAATCAGTCCAGTAATCTACGTGGCAGCAATCAGCAGGAGGATGAGCAGCAGACAGGCTGGTGGTAGGTAAGCTGGCACAGAGCTTGGTAGCCCGAAGAAGCAGCTGGAGCAGACTGGAAGTGCAGGTGCAGAGTCAGATGAGCCGGGTCAGTAACATTCAGGTAGATCGAGCAGAAACAGCAGGCAGAAGAAGAATCCAAAAACAAGCCCGAGGTCGGGGTATTAATAGACAGACGCAAGCAAGGAGTAAGCCGGATCAGAATCAGAGTTCAGCACAGGAAACAGGAAGAACACACAGAAGCTGCAGACCAAACAGCAATGAGTCCATACTGCAACCAGGTTAAATAGCCTGCCTGACGCCAGCATTAGTGACAGCCACACGCATATGCGTGAGTGCACATGCCCATTCGCCTTTGCACATTCCCTGGTCCACAATCATGTAATCTTGCCTAAACAGTTGCTGGCTTGCGCATGCAGGTATATATGCGCCGTGAACCTCCACCTGTATGGGCATGTCTTCCCTGACAGACCCCAAGCATACTTCCAGATCAATAAATGAATGGCTTCACCAGAAGAAGAATAAAGTTTTGGAATGGCTGAGCCAGAGCCCAGACCTGAATCAGATTTAAAATTGATCTGAAGAGGGCTGTGCACAGGAGATACCCTCGAAATCTGACAAATTTGGAGTGTTTTTGCAAAGAAGAGTGGGCAAATATTGCCATGTCAAGATCTGCCATGCTGATAGAAACATAGCCAAAAAGACTGAGTGCTGTAATAAAATCAAAAGGTGCTTCAACAAAGTATTAGTTTATGGGTGTGCACACTTATGCAACCATAATATTTTTGTTTTTATTATTACTTCCCTCCACCTAAAAGGTTTCAGTTTGTTGTTCAACTAGGTTGTACACTTTATAGGTCACAATAAAGGTGGAAAACGTTCTGAAATTATTTATCTTTGTCTCGTTTTTTTACATCACAAAAACCTGACATTTTAACAGGGGTGTGTAGATTTTTTATATCCCTAGTATATGTGCAGAGATATAAGTCCCATATAGCGATGCAGTTTCATTGGAGAATTACATGAGAGATATAGTTGAGGAAGCAAGCAGTGGACTTCTGAAGGTGTAAACATGAAGCTGTGGATCTGTGTAAGTCATGTGCATTTGAGCACAGAGCACTTTATGATTGGCATGCAAAGAATGTGATACTAACTGGACTCAACACTGAGCACTTTTTGGATGTAGAGATTGTTTATTAAATGTATTTGATGTATTATTTATATATTTTTGTGGTGATTGTCATACAGAAAGCATTGTAAGAGTATTTCTAGGGACCTTAGAATGTGTACAAAGAAGATAAAACACTTGTCTTTTCTGATAGATAGTATACTGTATATATTTATATATACTGTGTGTGTGTATATATATATATATATATATATATATATATATGGACAGTAATGCAGTAATGATGCCAATGCTGCAAAATGTATCTGCAAATGTTTTTGAATTATTGTATCTGTTCAAAGTCAGCTGTAAAAAATAAACACAAATGAATAAAAAAATACCAATTAAGGCCTCATGAATGACGGCCATTTGAAGATGCCCATAGTAATAAATTGCTAAATGATAGCAGTATGCAGGTATATGTGGGATTTAGGCCCATGGGGGAGTTTATGCAAATACTGCATACCTTTCATTACTATGCTTTTCATTAATATGCATCCTATCAGCTCATGGTTGACTCTTTTTGCTGCTTCTTCTAGCTTTACTATACAGGGACTGCAAGAAAAATTATACCTGGCCAAATTCAGGAACATGCACTACTTGCATTTAAAAATACAATAATGGTGCATTAATGGTTTATGCCCATGCGTGATTTTTTGCAAGTACTGCTTAAGGACCCTTTCACACTGAATGCAGTTGGATGCATTTGGCTGCAGTTGGATGCATTTTGAACTGCACTCCAACTGCATAGACAGCCCAAAACCAGGGTAATCCTATGGGCACAGTTAACATAATTGCAGTGCAGCTTAGCGCAGTTAGAAAAAGTAGAGCAGGCTGCACTTCTCTGCACTGCAAATGCAGAGAATGCTCTACAAACACACCACAAACATGCTTCAATGACACCGCACTGCCCCCCTTTAAGCCAAGAAAGCCTCACCCAAAAACATGCAAAAAACGCAAAACAGGTGTCAAACACACTTCAAATGCATGTAAACATGCAGTCAAAAATGTGCAGTTATGTGCAGTTTCTGGTGTGAAGGGCCCTTAACCAGCATACAGCTTTTCACTAATATGGGCGGCTGTATGCTACAGCTGTCTTTACCAGTTCCATGAACCACTTAAAAGCCATAGCGATAGGATATCATTTTTACATTTATTATTTAGTATTTAGTACATTTAGTATACATTCTTGTATTTTGTAGAACTTTCCCCACTAGGGACAAAAAGAGTGAATAATCGTTGACAGGTTCCAGCTCTTTCCAAAATTTACAGAAAAAGAGTTTGACACTGGAGTTCCACCTTATGTTTTCATAAATGCTTCTAAGCTATGGCAATATTTTATTTTTCTCCGTTTTTTTTATCAATACATAATTATATTACACTTATAGAAGATCTTTTTTTGTCGATCTTCTCAAGCAGCATGGGCTAATTTTACCTGCAATAATAAATGACACAGCAGTGAGCAGATCCGCTTATCACAATTCTATGCCAGTCAATATGTCTTATGTAGGAGAATTTAGAAGGTTCGTGTGCCGCTTTGTGCTATTTGAATAATGGATGAAACACATTGTGTCTGGGCTGCTCCAGGGAATTGGGTTCTATATCTTCTCACATTGTTAAACATGTTGTAAAACAAGGATCTGTGCAACATAATTTCACGTTGGGTACCAATCTCTGAACACTTAATGCAGAGCCTAAAATTGCAGTCCCATTGTCTGATTCACTGACAACACCTGGCCGATTAATACACCATTTTATCATTTTAATAGTTCCATCCTAATAGAATGTGGCTGGAGATGTTATGACAAAAGGGTAATTGCAAGTTCAAGGGGGAATTGAGTATTGGGTTTTTTTTTTCCACAGTGAGTGCAGAAGTTTGCAGAAGTCATTTAAATGCAAAATAAAAAATCTTACCAAGTGTGGAGATGGGGAGATTTCACATTTCAACAATGCTCAGATGCAGAGCACAAATAAAAGGAAAGATATTACAAGGCTTGAGAGTGGCGCTCTAGCTGTGGAACAACGATATATGCCTCCAATTTTCAGGGAGCTGAAGCCTGCATGTGTTTTGTGTACTGAGAATTGCATCCACAATGACAAGGATCAGCCCCTTGTGACTTTTTTTAGTGTCAAACTTTGATGACATGCCAAACAATTGTTATTTTAACAGCAGAAATTCAGTTTTTTTTCATAATGACCCCTTACTGGATCATAAAAGCATACGTTTTCCCCTTACCTGCAGGGAATGTAAATGAAATGTCACATCAGCAAATCATTTTTTGACTCAGTTTAAAGCTAAACTCCAGGCAAACACTCAAATCCACAAATAGAATACAAACATAGGAACTATTTTACCTACCAAATATTTTGTATTTCTCTCCTTCCAGTTCAAGATTTGCATAACTCGCCACTCAGCACAACCATGTTTGGAATAGCGGGAACCTGCTTCTTCTTTGCTGTAGTTAAAGTGGTAGTAAAATTTCATGCAATGAAAAAGAAAAATGGTCCCCTGGTAGGTCATTGTCAGAATGTGCTAGTATGCACTGCATACTATACTAGCACATTATGACAGACTTAACTGTAAAGGGGTTCCCTCCAGTGGTGTGCTGTCACTGCTGCCAGGGCTTCCATCTTCACCTGGTCTTCCTGGGTTCATGCTCTTCAGCCGCTTGAATGGCCCGGCACTTTAAATGCTGGGACAATCAGGGGTTGATTTACTAAAAATGGAGAGTGCAAAATCTGGTGCAGGTGTGCATGGTAGCCAATCAGCTTCTAAATTCAGCTTGTTTAATCAAGATTTGACAATAAAAAGCTGGAAGTTGATTGGTTTTCTATTCAGAGTTTTAGCACATCAAGTGTGCCATCCATTCAGAGCGCAGTGGGAATGCACTGGTGACATCACCAGCTGCTACAAATATCTCCCAAATGGTGCATGTTTAGGAGATATTTGCTATACCTACAGGTATACCCTACTATAGACTTACCTGTAGGTACAAGTTAAAAAGTAGACTTTACTAATGCTTTAACCACTTTACGACTGGCTCACGAGGATTTACTGTGGCACTTTGCCGCTTACAGGCAAATTGACGTAGACCTACGTTGCTCGCCCACGAGCCTGTAGGGGGCGAGCGCGCGCTGCCGGCGGTGCGCTCCCGCCCCGCTCGTTCCCTGGGGAGCCAGCGCATGTGACCAGCAACTCCGATGGCCGCCGGCCACTCGCGATCTCCCGCAGGAGAGGGAGAAAGACAGACGGCTGAAGTAAACACAGCCGTCTGTCATTCTCCCGGAAGTAAGCACAGAGGCTTTGCGATCCTGCTATATAGGATCGCATGTCTCTGTGGTTACTTCACTAGCCATGCCCCCTGACAGTTATAATCACGCCCCTAGGGACACACTCAACCCCTTGATCACCAGTAAAGTTAACCCTTCCATGTTAGTGTCATTTTTATAGTAACAGTGCATATTTATAGCACTGATTACTGTAGTAATGTCACTGGTACCCCCAAAAGTGTCAAGAATGTCAGTCAGGGGTCCGATCTGTCCGCCGCAATGTCACAGTCCCGCAAAAAACCAGCCACCATTGCTAGTTTAAAAAAAAACAATAAAAATGACATAAATCTTTCCCGTAGTTAGTAAACGCAATAACTTTTGCGCAAACCAATCAAAATATGCTGATTGTGATTTTTTTTTTTACCAAAAATATGTAGCAGAAAACAAACTGGCCTAAAATGTTAAAAAATTTAGATTTTTACATTTTTTTTGAGAATTTCATATAAAGAAATGTGAAAAATATTGTTATTTTTTCAAAATTGTCGCTTTTTTTTTGTTTATAGCGCAAAAAATAAAAATTGCACAGGTGATCAAATACCACCAAAAGAAAGCTCTGTTTGTGGGAAAAAAAGGACATCAATTTCATTTGGGTACAGCGTCGCACAACCGCAAAATTGTCCGTTAAAGTCACACAGTGCCAAATCGCAAAATAGGTCCTGGTCTTTGAGCAGCCAAATCCTCCGAGGCTAAAGTGATTAAGTAACATTTACAGGTCTTGTCCTTCCCCCAGTCTGTGACTGGACAGTGAAAGGAAAAGCAGTAGACAAATGCACTACTGTAATTTCTCTGTCATGCTGCTGTCTCCTCCTATCAGCATATACCTCATTAGCACATGAGCACTGCAGCATTCTTGGCTGGCCCCTTGTTCTTCTTTTCACTCTCCCAGTCTGAGCTCCACTGTACTGTGGACTGAAAGAGGCCCATAACAGGTCAAATTCAAGGACTTACACTGCTTGCATTTGAAAGGTAACTCCATTTTAATGGAAACAAAAATGGGAAAATAAAAAAAAAGCATACGCAATTGCTACACAAGCCATATTGTGATTCAATGGTATTAAAAATTGCCTTTCCTTTTCAATCTGCAGCACTGTAATTTTCCACAATATTCAATGTAATTTGGCAACCTGGAGGCATTCTGTGTGTGCTTGTGTGTTTGGCTCACTGATTTTCCCAGAAGTCTGTTCTAGGATACAAGTTAGACTTTCGGCATCTTCTGTAACAAACATGTTATATTTGGTGAGATACTCTCAAAGGGTTAATCATTTTTTAAGATATTCAGACCCTGAAACTTTCCTCATTAGAACACTGCAAGTACATCAGCTGGTTGATGATGAAAAAGTCACCCCAGATTAAACAGCTATTTTTTCAGAAACAGAAATCTGCAACAATGTTTGTTAAAATCCCTGCCAGAGTGTACCATTTTTTTCTAAAACAAAAGTCAAGTTATTCTTTAACATCATGAATTTAATAATGTATTATTAAATACAGAGCTGTATTAGTTTGTGTCTTCTATATCTGTCCAGAATTCAGATTTTCATTTTTTTGCCACATCAGTCCATTTGCTTAGTCATAGCAATATGCCAGGTAATGTGGTCTTTTTTGTTCAACACAATCAATTACATGGATTTCAGATCTTGAAACAGTAAGTGCTCTTTCACTATTTTGTATTTAATGTCCATCTTGAACAAAGTTTTACCATCCTTTACCATTCCTATAAATGATAAATGTATATTTTTTATGAAATAAAGTTGCTTAGTAATAATTAAGGATAGGCTCTGTTTTCGAGTCGAACGTAAGTTCGACTCAAACATCAGCTGTTTGCAAATGGGGCATTCGGCGGGAAGTTTGCCCGCCTATGAGTGCCCCAAAATGCAGTGCATTGATTGCTGATGATTGGCCAAAGCATACACCTGAACTGTATGCTTTGGCCAATCACAGCACAATGTCCTGTCAGAGCTATGATTGGCTAAAAGCCAATCATGGTTTTGGAGCTAAGTCCACACCCCACACTATATAAGGCTGCCGCTTATACGGCAGCCATGTATAGTGTGTGACAATAGAGATTAGGCAGGTAGTTAGTGGATAGTGTGTTGTTGGTTTAGTGCATTCAGTGTAGTGTAAAGGCATAACCCACTTTTAAAATGAATGGATATGGTGTAGTCCTTGGTCCCCTCTCAATGCTCCCCAAGTTTTGTGTTCCTGTCACTTATAGTTCAGGAGCAGTGCCAAGCCAAGCTGACCAATATTTCCCTTGGACACCAATGTTGAATATTTCCCAGACATGCCAATGAGCACTAAAAGTTAAAAAATTGGTCTAGGCAGGAAGGGGTGAAAGTGCCCTGTATTTAAGTGGTTAAGAGGAACCTTATGACAGAATTAAAAAAAAAAGGCTTGGGTCCCCCCCTCCCCCCCAAAATCTATACCAGGCCCTTTGGGTCTTGTACAGATTTTAAGTGAACCAACAATACATTACGGCCGTGGGAAAGTTTAAATGACATTTTTCCTTTTGAAATGTCAGTATTGCTGCAGCAGGCTACATACATCATACAGATGTGCCACTTTACAAGCACATTAGTGGGCCCCCCAGGCATGGTATTTAAAGGAATTTTTCATTTTTATTGGTTCACTTTAAGCATTATTAAAATCATTGCTCCTGTAAAAGCAATTGTTTTAAAAAAAATGTTTGCATTGATACATGTCCCCCAGTGCAGTACCCAGGTCCCCATACACTTTCTATGGCAATAACTTGCATATAAGCCTTTAAAATAAGGACTTTTGATTTTTCATGTTCGTTGTCCCATAGACTTTAAGTTTGCTAGAACTTTTTCCCTGTTCGAGATGTTCTGGTACAAACTGAACAGAGGGGGGGGGGGGGGGGTTTGTCCCATCACTAGTAATAATCTGATTTTCAAGCTCTACTGAACATTTTAGAAGCCAGTAAGTAAAAATAAATTTTAGTTGCAAACAGATCATTCTTGGCAGCCTTAACTGTACCCAAGCTACCTGCACCTGTCATCTGGGTCAGCAATAACTTCTTGAGGTTGTTTGAAGTTTTCCGTATACTATCATAAATGTCAACCACCCACTGCTGTCAGCTAACAAATCTGGTATTTTCGGCACCTGTCTGACATAAAAACTCCAGACAAAAAAATAATCATATTTCTAACAGAAAGTGGCAATGACGAACCTGTAAATTGTGTTATTTTCTTTGCATCCAGTTGCTGGCATCTAAAAATGACCCCTTGCTAGGCAATAGCCTTACACTTAAAGTGTATCACTAGATTTATTTATTTATTTTTTCAGTGGGTAAGAGTCAGAACACCATTCAGGTTTTATAGAGCTCTTAAATCAAGTGCACAGGCATGACTACAATGAACTTCTGTTTAATGATGGACACAGCTACCACCTTCAAAATAATCCTGCAAACTCTTCATTTTAGTAAAAGCTATATGTTATTTTTTCATTAGCCCTAAAAGAAGGGAATGCTTTTAAAACCTTCAGAACACATTGGCTGTATTTTTTGATTGTTTAAATAGCAGTCAGCTGACTACTTATTATAGTGCTTCCTGGTCTCCTGCTGTACTTAGTGGTTCCTCTCATTAACCTCCATGTTACTACAGGACACAGAAGTGACACAGGTGTCAATCGGAAAAACGACTACATACAGCAGGGGACCAGGAATCTGACACCCTGGGAAATTTTGGTTTCCAAAAAGACTTCAGTGGTCAGTGTCTTTTTTCTTTTTACTAACATTTGGCAGTGGAAGAGGCACGTATCTTCTTTTGCAGGGACAGATTTTTGGAAGCTTTTTTTTTTTTTTTATACAGAGGTGCTTTAAAGTGGAAAATGCTGATATGATAATCCTTTCTCTAAAGTCCCAACCCCCTTTGTCTTCCCCAAGCCTTACAGTGAAAACAAGATTATACCAGACCCTCAGCACATCCACACATCTTTCTCCAACCTGGATGCACAAAATACTACATAGAATTCAATAGGTTGCCTCTCCTTCTTATCCATGAGCTGATGTGTAGGTAATCCATTGACGTTTATATAGCTGACTAATGCTAAACATAAGATTTATCTGTGTCTTGCAGCACAATGCCATACAAAGGAAAAAAACACACTAAAATAACTATAATGCAATGACAAAATACAGGTTTCAATCTGATGTTCAGTGGCTAGACATAAGCACTATCTATGCACTATAGTTCATCAGCTCAAAGTAATGTCAATGTCAAAGTATAGTGTATGGCCTGTGTGCCATCAGTAATATCACAGGTGGAGAATGTCGCCATCAATTTTTAGCCAAGTTTCATTTAGTCAGTGATGGCATTTTGCATACTAGTTTTTCATATTTAGATTTCCAGTCATCAGATGCAGCTCTAGGCTCATTTTCACTCATTCTCTCATTTACCACTCTAAATTTAGATGCTGGAAATTTGAAACCTAATGTTTACAGAACTCAATAGTTCAAGCTCACATTAATGTTTGAGTTGACCCACCCTTTGCAGCTATAACAGCTTCAACTCTTCTGAAAGGATGTCCACAATATTTCAAAGTGTGTCTATGGGAATGTTTGACCATTCTTCCAGAAGCGCATTTGGAGGTTAGGCACTAATGTGAACCAGAATGCCTGGTTTGCAGTCTCCGCTCTAATTCATTTCAAAGGTGTCAATTTCCTCCACCCAAAACTCGATCATCCATGTCTTTATGGACCTTGCTTTGTGCACTGGTCCATATCATTTGGTTAAGGAGGGATTATGGTGTGGGGTTGTTTTTCAGGGGTTGGGCTCGGTGCCTTAGCTCCAGTGAAGGGAACTCCTAAGGTGTCAGCATAACAAGACATTTTGGACAATATCATGCTTCTAACTTTGTGGGAACAGTATGATGATGGCCCCTTCCTGTTCCAACGTGACTGCGCACCAGTGCACAAGCAAGGTCCATAAAGTTCATGGATGACCGAATTTGGGGTGGAGGTGAACCTGACTGGCCTGCACAGAGTCTTGATCTCAACCTGATAGATTACTTTTGGGATGAATTAGAGCGGAGACTGCGAGCCAGGCCTTCTCTTCATCATCTGTGCCTAACCTCACAAATGCACAATTGTGAACCCTACAGATAAGACTGGGATGTCATTAAATTTCATGTGCATGTAGATAGAAGGCATCCCAATACTTTTGTTATTATAGTGTGTTATTGTGTGCGTATATATATATATATATATATAATACAAATAAATAAGAGTAAAAGGAATGAGTTACCCCCCTTTCCCTCGCCATGCTGTTTTAAAAATACAGCACTAAAGGAGCAGGGCAATCAGAGAGAGGCAGTTGGTAAGTAAAGGTGCACTGCTGTGTGTTCTTTTTTAGCAAAACCATCTTCTATGATACCAGTGTCATGATACATTCAGTATGAATATTTTTTTGCTTATTTTAACAAAAAGATATAAGACATCCTAAAAAAAAAAAGTATTTTTTTTTCTGTTTTTTTGAGATCATTACAGTCCTGAATAGTGGGTAGGATCTAGGGGGTGGGGGGGGAGAATAAATCTATCCGTCAACTTTTTAAGGCAGGGCCTTTACTTTAGTGATTTTCTTTGCAGAAGGAGTGGTGACAGTGAAGACAGCTAAACAATTTTCCAAATACTGTGTTTTTTTTCCCAAGAATAACATATCATGAGTCAATTTCCTGATATATTACCTGTAAGCTATAATGTGTTTACAAAAGTAAAAGTGCTTATCTTCCATTATGTGTGCTGAAATCTGAATCATTTCTGAAAAATACATTGTACTAAGCAGTGTAGCTGAAATGTATCCTTGATGATTTACTCTGCATAAACATTCCAGGGTTTAACCCTAAAGTTTCCCGAGTACAAACCTAAACTGAACATGCTCACAGAAATGAAAAGGTTAGGGTCATGTATCTTTCTTGTTTCCTTCCATTATACTGCAGTGTATTTTTCTAGCTAACTCAAACAAAACAATCCTGACATCTCCATGGTCTGATGGACTTGAAGGACAATTGAGTGAGAACTGAAATTGAAAAGCACAGTTCTGATAAAGCTGCAAAGGGGGACATATGGGACAATACTATGGTTGTACTTTCTAAAATGAGATCAAATTGATACTCTGTTCTTCCCATCTCTAGGACATCTTATTACACAGGCAAAAAGCCTTCAGATCCTCGTTCATGGAAATAAATGGTCAGTTGTAATGTGCAGATAAGATGGTTGTTTTACACCCAAACACTGGAAACTGTTAGTCGTTTAGACTGGTATTTACAGACATTTCAAGAAGTAGGCTTCAGAAGTACAAGATACTAGACCAATGATGGCAAACCTTGGCATCCCAGATGTTTTGGAACTACATTTCCCATGATGCTCATGCACTCTGCAGTGTGGTTGAGTATCATGGGATATATAGTTCCAAAACATCTGGGGTGCCAAGGTTCACCATCACTGTACTAGACTGTCATTAGCTGAATTGCTCATTATTTACAAGTTGTATATTAGGATGAGCCTGTACTGTTCATTTAGGGCATATCTCACTCACCTGGCCCTATGGGTGCATGGGTACTTTGTTTATTCAGGGCACTTCTCTCTCCCCCTGCACTATGTGTAAATGGGTGCTAAGTGAAAAGCCAGTACTATGTGCCAAGTGGGTGTAATGAGAGAGAATCATAAACTCCCTGATACCCCAAAGGGTGCCCAAGCAGATATTTACCAGCCCCAAGTACTGTCATGGGGTGGATCCTTAGCTTTACATGAGTTCCAACTAGACAGACTTTAAAGTGATTGTAAAGGCACAAGGTTTTTTTTTATTGTAATGCATTCTATGCATTGAGATAAAAAACCTTCTGTGTCTAGCAGCCTCCCTCAACTCCCCTAATACTTACCTGAGCCCATTCTCGATCCAGTTATGCCCACGAATGCCACGGCCTTCTGTGACTCTCCCTCCTGGCTGAGACACAGCAGCAGCACCATTGGCTTCCACTGCTGTCAATCAAACTAATTTTGTCAATCAGGAGAGAGAGGGGGAGGAGCCGAACCACTGCTCCATGTCTGAATGGATACACAAAGCTGTGGCTTGGCTTGGGTGCTCCCATACCAAGCTGCTTGCTGTGGGGGTACTCAGCAGGGGGGAGGGGCCAGAAGCTCCAGCCAGGGATCTGAGGAGAGGAGGATCTGGGCTGCCCTGTGCAAAACCATTCCACAGAGCAGGTAAGTATAAGATGTTTGTTATCTTAAATATAATTAGACTTTACAATCACTTCAAGCTTACAGAAGGTTAGGCTCTCGTGTGTGAACAGGGCAACAGGAGAGTGAGTAAACAGCAGGAGGAAAGTGTTCAGTGAACCTGTTAGTTACTCCTGAATGGGCATAGCACATGTTCAAATGAATCCCAAACCTTTAATACGTTGTCAATAAAAGCTTTGACATAAAATGTAATCCAAAATCAACATGCTTAGTGTCAGACCCCGTTCACACTGGGGCGACCTGTCAGGCGACCTGGTCACCTGACAGGTCGCCGTAGGTCGCCTGGCATAGAGAAGCTGTGGACCCGTTCTAATAGGAGCGACACAAGTCGCTCCGACTTAGAAAAAGGGTCTGGAGCTTCTTTGGGGTGACCTGGAGCGACCTGCATTGACTTCAATGTTATGAAGTCCGTGCCGGACGCTCCGAGGTCGCGGTGCGAGCTGCGCGCCGCGACCTGTGAGGTCGCCCCGGGAAGTCGGATCGCCCCAGTGTGAACGGGGCCTTAATGTAACTACTTCAAAGGTATTGATTTGTATCCTATTTTGTAAGTAAAACAATTATCAAATGAAATCTGCTGACATTATCAAATAAATAAAACCCTAAACTATTTAAAAGTATTCATTTATGCTATGACTAGAATTCCATTGGCTTTATAGGTGTATCATTGATAACAAATTGTTCTGTACAATGTGGCTGTCTAATGATAAGGGCAAAACAATTATTGCTTTTCTGATTACTTCCTACTTTGTTGCAAAATTAGTGCCAATGCACTTTTGGATTTCCCCAGTGTCTGAACTCTTTCTAAATGTTTTGTGCTTGTGAGTTTCAGAAAGAAACTGTTTTAAAAAAACATTTGTATATGTGTCCAAATCTGGCACAAACAAATAGAACTACAAAACTGATCATCTGTCCTTCCAGCTTTAGTACTTTCCTTTTCTATTATTCACACAAATACACTTGTCCACCAAAGCAGGCTGATTGTCTGAACTGTAAAAAATAGAGTAGGCCCCCTATTACACTGGCCATAGATTGGTTCAGATTATTTTCATTATAAACAACTACAAACATGAGATGTTTCTGTCTGTAATACAATGTATTTGGAACACAAAACTAGGTTATTACAGCAGTTGCCAACAAAGGTAAAGGTATAAAATACCTTGACAAAGGTTAAAATATCACTGCTAAACATTTTATGAAAGGTATCCACAATTACAATAAAACTAAATTCAATAGCAAATTATGCTAATCTAGAAGCTAGAATACATATGATGTGCTACAGAAATCAAAGAACAATTAAACATAGCTTAGAAGGGCATGTGGAAGAGAAAAGGAGGCGCAAAAACCTAGTGCATTACCCTTGGTCACCTTAAAAATGTTTTAACAAAATGCCAAAAACATACTCACAGGCATGAAGAGCAAAAATCGCATTCAATGAGTCCACACATGTGGAAGTAATCATCCCTGTAGTTGAACTGCTGACGCATTTTGGGAGGCACGCTCCCTTCCTCAGAGCTCCCATCCTTTAGCTTAGAAGGGGGCTTTCAGTGAGGTTGGGTATATACTCTTCTGTTGATCTTTAGTGAATCTTGTGTTCTCTGAATAGATGCTGCACAAGTATACCATAATGTTGTTGGAATTTATTCTAAATATTTGACTCCACTTCCACCCCTGCTTCGATGTTGTTATACTCCTTGAAGATGATGTGAGACAGATATCATTCTTGAGAAATCCTGCAGTTTAATACCTTCCTGCAGAAGCAGATGTCTCTCCTGCATCTGGATTCAGTCTGTAAAATTGTGAACCACAAAGTCACAGGCTAGGTCAAATGTATGGGGTGAAAGATCAAACTGTTTTCTCTATCGCTCATTGACAGACGTAGTCTTCTTGATTATCAAGAGCTGGGTTATGTTGTCTCCGCAGGAGTAGGACTAGGCAGAAAGACAAAACATTCTGGCTCCACCTTAGGGGCAGTCCCTGAGGGTATATCCTCCCTCTCTCTGCTACAGGGAATCAGTTTTTTTCTGTCTAGTCAGGAGTAAGGACCAAAGTTCCTTGCTGGGATCTTTTTGGTCCTGGCAAGATTTTTTCTTTTAAAAAAAAAAAAAAAAAAAAGATTTTTTTTTAGGCAGTTTTTCTCCAGTATTTTTTTCCTGTGAGATCTTCAAGCAAATACGCCGGACTGGGCGACACTAGTGGTCACCCCAGCCGGCCTACGAGCGCGCGCAGACCATTGCATTGCGCTTGGTCGGCCGCGACACATTCAAGTAAGTATGCGGGGCCGGGCGACGGGCTGGGTGTTGAGATCCAGTGGTCACCCCGGTTTCTGCCTACGAGCGCGTGCAGACCAGAGCTCCGCGCTGGGTCGGCCGCGACGGAGTCCCAGTGGAGGGACTGACCTTGCGAGTTAAAAGTCTCGCTTGGACGCCAGGAACCAGAGAGTCGAGGTGTCCGGAGTGGTCCACAACCCCCCACCCCGGTGGAGAGGGTATTGTGAAGAGAGGGTGCCTGTCGGTTCGGTATGGTGAGTAAACGTTCCCTTTTTTCTTTCCTCGTTATGAGGCAGTATGAATTATGGGCCCCTCCATACATGGTCAGTATATATCTGACATTAAAAGTCCCCCTTGTAAATACAGTATGTGTTTGTGGGAAGTGGACTTGGTTTGAGAGCTAACACTCTACCCAGCAGACTGTAGCATTACAGCAGACATAGGAGGTATAATCCTACCTTATTTGTAGTGTATCTCCTGTAGATCAATAAATCGCCACTTAGCAGAGATGCAGGTGGATGTGCTGGGAAAAACGATTTCGGCGGTCCGCCGCCATTTTGCCGTAGACCAGGTGCATGTATGTCCTCAGGTCACGCCGGCCGCCATGTTTTTGGAGTCTAATGTCTCTTGTATGGGGGCGGCCATGTTTCATGAGCCCAGCTACCTCGTGGAGAGCTGGGAACGCCGGAAGGCGTACACAGGGGGCGGAGCCACGTCCTTCTACCCGGGAAAAAGCAACAGCTCCTTCAAGTCTGTAAAAGACAGACGCTGACTGCAGTTGGTTGGAAACTTCACTGCATCGGTTGGTGAGCCTTGGGGGTCTCTCTCTCTCTCTGTGGGATCGAGAAGCAGGTACTCTGAGGGGCGCTATTGCGCTAGGGGGAGACACATAAAAAAAAAGTTTTTTTGTTTTTTCTGGCAAAGGTGTCCTGAATTAACATGGACCCTGCCACTCATGTATCTCCTCTGGATCCCCTCGAGGGGTCTGCAGGATCCTCCAGCACCCCACTGACGATTGAATCATTGTCAGCTATTATGGAAACTTTTGTGTCCCGGGTGGAAGTGGCTTGTCAGGGACAGGGCGCAAGAAAGCGACCCGCCTAACCCCTTATTATCTGAAACCTCGGATTCAGACTCTGAGCCTATTTCTGCAGTTGCAGGTACTTCATCTGGGATTGGTGTCTCGTGTACTGTCTCTTCAGACAGTGAGGAGGATGTTTCGGCATCAGCCATAGCCAAAGAGGAAGCGTTGGTAAACGCACTCATTGTATCTGTTCAAGAAGCCTTAAGATTACAGGGTATTCCGTCGGAAATAGCTGAAACTGAAATCCCTTTTGGGACTAAAAAACGCATCAAAGTGGCGAAGGTTTTTCCATTGCCCAAATGTTTTGGCAATCCAATCAAAGAAGAATGGAGTCTGCCAAAACGCACTTCTACTATTTCTAAACGCATTAACAGGCGTTATCCGTTTGAGGAAACCCTCATTAAGAAATGGACAGAACCACCTGTGGTGGATTCACCAATTGCTAGATTGAATAAAGCCACGGTTATTCCTCTAGAAGACGCTCCGTCTTTTAAAGATCCAGTGGATCGCAAGATAGAAGCTATGTCTCGCACCATGTTTACCTTGATTGGATCAGCTTTCAGACCAATAATTGCTATTGGTCTGGTTTCGCAGGCTGTAACTGAATGGACCAAGTGGTTACGCCGGGACTTAGAAGAGGTCCCTCAGGCGGTATCAGATTTGTTGGAACAGATGATACAGGGGTTACAGTTTGTGTGTGATGCGGCGTTAGACGCCACTCCATTATTGGCGCGAGCATCAGTTTCAGCAGTGGTTCTCAGGCATACACTGTGGCTAAAAGGTTGTTTAGCCGACCAAGGTTCCAAAAAAGCATTGGCTAATATCCCCTTTTTAGGAGAGCGTCTTTTTGGAGCCAACTTAGATGAGATCATTAAGGATCTCACGGGTGGAAAGAGCACCTTTTTACCGCAAAATGTTAAAGGTAAAGGAACTCGTCAAAAACGAGGGCCTTCTTTTTCTGCTCACAAAAGGTTTTTTCGTCCCGTGGGTGAAAAAATTAAGTCCTCCAAAGCTCCTTCAGGAGGCTTCAGGGGACGTTGGTCGGGCAAGCAAAAGCCCGCCCCCTCCAGACCTGAAGATAAATCGTCCAAAGCCTGAAGGTGCGCCCCCACCCATAACTGGGGTGGGGGGACGTCTTCGCCGGTTCCCGGATCCATGGCTTTCCAGAATCCCGGACAAGTGGGTTTGCGAAGTCATAAGGTCAGGGTACAAGATCGAGTTTCGATCTCTCCCACCGGCGCGATTCTTCCCTTCCAATATTCGACTATCCCCGGATCGTTTAGAAGATCTGCGGAGAGCAGTCACGGATTTACTACAACAAGGAGTGGTAGTCCACGTTCCTTGGACAGAACGTTTTCAGGGGTTTTATTCAAACCTATTTACAATACCCAGGAAAGAGGGCAAAGTGCGTCCAATTCTGGACTTAAGGGCACTCAATTCTTTTGTCAACATAAGAAAATTCAGAATGGAGTCCATTCGCACAGTAGCAGCCTTCCTGCATCCAGGGGATGTCCTAGCGTCCATAGACATCAAGGACGCATATCTTCACATTCCCATTTTCGCAGGACATCAGCGGTTTCTACGTTTTTCCGTAGAAGAGAACCACTATCAGTTTGTGGCGTTACCTTTCGGTCTCGCCACGGCTCCTCGGGTCTTCACGAAGGTGTTGGCCCCAATGTTGGCACTACTGCGCCAAAGAGGCATATCGATTCTTGGTTACCTAGACGATCTTCTGCTTCATGCAGAGTCTCCTCAGACCTTGCTACAAAACATAGAAATTACTATAATTTCTTTACAGGAATTCGGGTGGCTGGTGAACCAGCAAAGGTCATTTCTGGTTCCCACCCAGAGGCTCGAATATCTGGGTCTAATTCTAGACACAGTCAGGACAAGAGTTTTTCTTCCGGTAGGGAAACTCCGGAAGATTCAATTAGCAGTCCAGTTGTTACTATCCAACAGCTGGTCTTCTCTTCGAACTTGCATGAGGGTTCTGGGGTTGATGGTGGCTTCCTTCGAAGCAGTCCCATTTGCCCAGTCCCATACCCGAATTCTTCAGCAAGAGATTCTTCTCAGATGGAATCGGAATCCTGAATCCCTGGACAATCAGATCCGATTGAGCAAACAGACCAGAGAGTCTCTGGTCTGGTGACTTCGGTCTCCGATGCTCAGCCAGGGAAAGTCATTTCTGCCAATATATTGGACGATAGTGACCACGGATGCCAGTCTATCCGGATGGGGAGGAATTCTCGGTCAGTTATCTGCCCAGGGACTTTGGTCCCTGGAAGAATCCAGGTGGCCGATAAATGTATTGGAACTGAGAGCGATCAGACTTTGTCTGATTCACTGGACCGAGCAGCTCCAGGGCAGCCCGGTTCGGATCCAGTCGGACAATGCCACGGCCGTGGCTTATGTCAATCACCAGGGGGGCACCAAGAGTGTCCGAGCGGCCAAAGAAGTGGCTTGCATTCTTCGCTGGGCGGAACGGTTTGTTCCAGCTATCTCTGCGGTGTTCATTCCGGGGGTGGAGAATTGGCAGGCAGATTATCTCAGCCGTCAGACTCTGGATCAGGGGGAATGGTCCCTCCATCCAGAAGTTTTCCACCAGTTGTGCCTACGGTGGGGCACCCCGGATGTGGATCTGTTGGCATCACGATTCAACAGGAAAGTACAGAGATTTGTGGCTCGCTCCCGCGATCCTCTAGCAGAGACCGCAGACACACTGATCGCCCCGTGGGGGCAATACCAGCTAATGTATGCCTTCCCTCCTCTCGGGTTACTGCCAAGACTTCTTCGCAGGATAGAGGAGGAAGGAATTCCAGTAATTCTGGTAGCTCCGGACTGGCCTCGTCGAGCTTGGTACGCCGATGTGGTCAGACTGGTGGCGGACGTCCCGTGGAGACTTCCTCTCAGGGAGGACCTACTGTCTCAGGGACCGATCTTCCATCCTGCTTTACGATCGCTGGCTTTAACGGCCTGGCTATTGAGACCCAGGTGCTGAAGGACAAAGGTTTGTCAGCTTCAGTTATTCCTACTCTAGTTGAAGCAAGGAAAGCGACTTCCAGAAAGATTTATCATCGCACATGGAAGTCCTACATTGCATGGTGTGAACCTCTGGGGTTCCGTCCACGGTCTTATTCGGTTAGTCGAATATTAGCTTTTCTGCAACAAGGGGTTGAGCAGAAACTGGCCTTGAGTACTATCAAGGGTCAGGTCTCAGCATTAGCTATCTTCTTTCAGAAGCCTTTGGCTACTCATTCCTTGGTGCGGAATTTCATCCAGGGGGTGCGACATCTGGCTCCGCCAGTGCGCGCGCCGTTACCACCCTGGGATCTTAATTTAGTATTGTCGGTTCTTCAGAAACCTCCTTTTGAAGATATTAGGGAGATTCCTCTACCTACGTTGTCCCAGAAGGTGGCCTTCTTGGTGGCTATTACTTCTGCACGCAGGGTGTCAGAACTGGCCGCATTATCTTGTCGTTCCCCATATCTGGTGGTTCATAGAGATAAGGTGGTTCTTCGTCCGAATCCATCCTTCCTACCAAAGGTGGTCTCAGAATTTCATCTGAATGAAGAAATTGTATTACCTTCCCTGTGTCCTAAGCCCAGTCATCCTCGGGAGTTTGCTTTACACTCCTTGGATGTGGTCTGGGCGATCAGGGTATACTTAAAAACGACAGACTCGTTTCGCAAGACGGATTCACTTTTTGTGATCCCGGATGGACCCAAAAAGGGGTTGCCTGCATCTGCCGCGACCATTTCCAAATAGATCAGACAGACGGTGGTACAGGCTTATTCTATTAAGGGTCGGGAGCCCCCGTTCCCTGTTAAGGCGCACTCCACTCGGGCGCTTAGTGCGTCATGGGCCTTTCGCCATCAGGCGTCAGTGGTCCAGGTGTGCAAGGCGGCTACCTGGTCGTCGGTGCATACCTTTACAAAACATTATAAAGTTGATGTAATGGCATCATCTGATGCCGTGTTTGGCCGCAAGGTTTTGCAGGCCGCCATTTGAGGAGACCAGTGGTCTGCCTCGAGGGTTTTTTCCGTTGGAAATTTTTCTTTTGAGTCTCATTCTTTGTTTATAATGAGCCTTTAAAACTTCTAGTTTGGCACCGGTTGGGCCTTCTAGATTGGATTTTGATTTTTGTCAATCCCACCCCTCATTTGTGGCACTGCTTCTGGATGTCCCAGCTCTTGAGAATCAAGAAGACTACGTCTGTCAATGAGCGATAGAGAAAATCGGATTTTTGTAAGATCTTACCGTAAAATCCTTTTCTCTTAAGCTCATTGACAGACGTAGTACCCGCCCCTCTATCATTGAGTTGGGTTGGGTTAAATTCTCTGTTACTGCTTTAGAACAGAACTGATTCCCTGTAGCAGAGAGAGGGAGGATATACCCTCCGGGACTGCCCCTAAGGTGGAGCCAGAACGTTTTGTCTTTCTGCCTAGTCCTACTCCTGCGGAGACAACATAACCCAGCTCTTGAGAATCAAGAAGACTACGTCTGTCAATGAGCTTAAGAGAAAAGGATTTTACGGTAAGATCTTACAAAAATCCGATTTTAGTGGGCCAGCAAGTGTGCCATAGTTTCAGGTCTAAAGACAAAAAAACACTCTAT
This sequence comes from Pelophylax lessonae, assembly GCF_965119305.1. Taxonomy (NCBI): domain Eukaryota; kingdom Metazoa; phylum Chordata; class Amphibia; order Anura; family Ranidae; genus Pelophylax; species Pelophylax lessonae. The sequence continues at coordinate 222,037,352 of NC_138773.1, forward strand.
TTCCAGATTTTTTCAGCCAGCAAATGGAATCTATAGAGTCCTGTGTAAGCTACTCCTCAAGGTCATGCCATTTGTTCCCTGCTTCTTAAGGAATAAGGCTTGACAGTTGTGCAGGTATTGGAGAATAGAAAAGAATAGTTTACTTGTGCAAAATTTGCAGATCACCAAATAGCATTGGTCAGTCATAGAATACCAGAACTTTCATACTTATTTTGAAATGTGCACTTTCTATGTCTGAAGTGCTGAAATACAGATTTTAAAACACTTTTTAAACATTACAGTTTGGAACAAGTACAGTTTTGAACTATGCTCGGTGCTTGTACTTGTTCATTTTTATTTGCTACTTTTGAGCTGCTACATTTTGATCCATACAGCATTAGTTGCAAAGCTAAGACCTTGCAGGGCCAGATGGATTTTGTTTTATATATAGGAATAAGAAAAGTCTTATGAAGAATATTTAGAGGACTATATGGTAGATAATAGTCAGTCATTAGTTTATCTTTTGTACATGTTCAGATTTTACCTGTATTTTCTGTGTGATGTATGCTATACCATCTAGCTTTTTAGTTCATCTATAGCAGAAGACAGATTATTTGATCTCTTGTCTCTCTTCTAAATTACAAGCCTATACGTTTGTGTTTCTTTGCTTGATCTAATTTCTGTAACAGACACACGCTGTAAGAGTTCTTTCCTTGTTCTTCTGTGGAATTGCATATCTTGTGTGTATCATTCTGATCTAAGTGGTTAGAGCTTAATCACACAGCTCTTTTAAATCACCCAGTAGATAATAGGTTGAATCAGTGGCTGAAATTTGGTAATTGCTTCAGCCCATGCCTAGTCACTAAGTTCTGCAAAATGTGCAACTAAAAACAGAATAGATACCTCTTGATTAGTGATTCTGGCCCAGAAGTCTATTTAGAATGTGTCTGACTTACTGTTTTTCTAACCTGCTTGAAAATAAATCAGTACCTGACATGCAAGTCTTCTGGTACATGTGAATGTGAAAAATTCTCACATTTCTATATCTATTATCAAGTAGATTCTGGATTAGTTAGGTAATGTTTGGCCATATACAAGCCAATTAGTGAAGTCTGCATGATGTGGATTTGTGTATATTTTTAAATAATGTTTGAAAGTACAGTATCTCACAAAGGTGAGTACACCCCTCACATTTTTGTAAATATTTTATTATATCTTTTTATGTGACAACACTGAAGAAATTACACTTTGCTACAATGTAAAGTAGTGAGTGTACAGCTTGTATAACAGTGTAAATTTGCTGTCCCCTCAAAATAACTCAACACACAGCCATTAATGTCTAAACCGGTGGCAACAAAAGTGAGTACACCCCTAAGTTAAAATGTCCAAATCGGGCCAAATTATCCATTTACCTTCCCCAGTGTCATGTGACTCGTTAGTGTTACAAAGTCTCAGGTGTGAATGGGGAACAGGTGTGTTAAATTTGGTGTTATTGCTCTCACTCTCTCATACTGGTCACAGAAAGTTCAACATGGCACCTCATGGCATTGCTGCAGAGGTTGAAGGGGTGGGGGGTCAGCCTGTCAGTGCTCAGACCATACATTGAACATTGCATCAAATTGGTCTGCATGGCTGTCGTCCCAGAAGGAAGCCTCTTCTAAAGATGATGCACAAGAAAGGCCGCAAACAGTTTGCTGAAGACAAGCAGACTAAGGACATGGAATACTGGAACCATGTCCTGTGGTCTGATGAGACCAAGATAAACCTATTTGGTTCAGATGGTGTCAAGCATGTGTGGTAGCAAACAGGTGAGGTGTACAAAGACAAGTGTGTCTTGCCTTCAGTCAAGCATGGTGGTGGGAGTGTCATGGTCTGGGGCTGCATGAGTGCTGCCAGCACTGGGGAGCTACAGTTCATTGAGGGAACCATGAATGCCAACATATACTGTGACATACTGAAGCCGAGCATTATCCCCCTCCCTTCGGAGACTGGGCCACAGGACAGTATTCCAACATGATAATGACCCCAAACACACCTCTAAGACAACCACTGCCTTGCTAAAGAAGCTGAGGGTAAATGTGATGGACTAGCCAAGCGTGTCTCCAGACCTAAACCCTATTGAGCATCTGTGGGGCATCCTGAAACCGAAGGTGGAGGAGCGCAAGGTCTCTAACATCTACCAACTCCGTGATGTCGTCATGGAGGAGTGGAATGGAAGAGGACTTCAGTGGCAACCTGTGAAGCTCTGGTGAATTCCATGCCCAAGAGGGTTAAGGCAGCGCTGGAAAATAATGGTGGCCACACAAAATATTGACACTTTGGGCCCAATTTGGACATTTTCATTTAGGGGGTGTACTCATATTTGTTGCCAGCGGTTTAGACATTAAAGTAAATTTACACTGTTCTACAAGCTATACACTCACTACTTTACATTGTAGCAAAGTGCCATTTCTTCAGTGTTGTCACATGAAAAGTTGTAATAAAATATTTACAAAAATGTAAGGGGTGTTCTTTTGTGAGATACTGTATGGGCATGATTGTGAAAAATGTGTTAACTGTGTGCTGAAAAGTCTTGACAGCATGAATTCGCTCTTGAATAAAAATCATGAAATGAGACTAATAATTTGGAAATTGAAAAGATTGCTGTTGTGGGGACATTTAACAGGGTCTTAACTAGGGATGCACCAATCCGATATTAGGATCTGATATCGACACCGATATGGCCATAATAGCTGGATCGGGGGATCGGTAAAATTAACAGATCCACGGGCCAATCCGGTTTTGCTCTTTACATAGCTGTGAGGGAGCAGAGAACAGCTGTCAAAGAAAAAAAAAAAGAGCCTCTGCAAATGCCTGTCAGTCTCCCAGTTAAGTAAACACAATGAATGCAATGTATCTTTTCGTTCCGTCTGCCAAAGGAGGGAAGTTTAACCTCTTAAATGCACAATTGTTATAAGGTATCTGCCGATACCAATCCGGAAGTATTATTTTGTTATAAGCTCACAAAACAGTACTTCCGGATCGGACTCGGAATCAGCGATTTCACAAAGCAAAAGATCGGGATCGGGACCAAAAAAGTCGAATCGGTGCATCCCTAGTCTTAACTCAGGGAGGCAGAAGGGAGCTCATGTGATAAGGAGTTCCCAATTCTAAACAATGACCGGAAATTGTCTGCAACAATGTAGTCTCTGTGCTGGTGGTGACAAGATGGCATGTAATGACCATTGTTATACAGGAAAATCTGTCATACACCTAGTGAGGAATTTGAAGGAGTACCATATATAAAAGGGAAATGTACTTTTACTGTCTAAGGAAGTGAAGAAAAACCATTGGAAATAGTAGAACGAGGAGAAGGGGTGGAGGCGCATGGTTCCATAAGGAGATCGGGGAATGTTTAGGATCGAGAGTTTATGTGCCCCTTAAAGATAAAGTCACATTTTGACCTATTATATTTACAGGTAAAATATAGAGCTCACAGTATGGATGGTGGAGGTACATGTGGGGAGTCACATTTCTGAAACTGGAGTGGTGTGGAGCACAATGCACAAAATATAAAAAGGACTTTGATTCAAACTGTACTTTGTTTTTCATATCACTCTATGCGTATGGTGATATCTTATATGAAAAGTGTACATAATAGAAAGATTTTTCAGCAAGCAGGTTGATTTGTGTTTATTGATTTTCACATTATTTCTATTATTGAGGTCCTTACATGATTAGGTTTGAAGATATTGTTGACACTATATTGTTTTTAGCAGAGCTACATATTATGTTTTTTTAAACATAATTTGAGGTGTGTGGGAACATGTAATAGTGCAAGAAATGGCAGAAATATAGGTTTTCCATTTACCAGCTAGTCTTTGTCTCCATGTGTGCATTCTCCATAATGTTAAAGTAAATCTAACCCACAAACAAAAATGTATATTGCAGCTTACCAATCCTTCAATGTTGTTACCACATTTGTTTTCTTTTTTCAAAATGTTTTCCTTTAGTTTCACTTGCTGATCACACTTTGTGACCTTGAATGACAGTGCTTGTTTACTAAATTGTATTTATGGAGCAGCAGCATTAAAACCCTTGGCTGCTTTTAAGATTTGGACAACAAACATCTCCCCCTCTCATCATCTTTAGTACACGGGGGGGGGGGGGGGGTCTGTAGCATAGCAAAAGTAACTGGGAAGGCTGATAATATTGTTTGAGATTTTAGTTCAGTGACAGAAAGTGACAAGGACACTAGACTTCTTGCAGGATCAACAGGTATTTTCTGTACTTGCTGAAAATGGATTAGTCAACAACGTCTAAGTACTTGTCAACATTGTTTAATAATTAAAATAAAGTTATGCTATATTTAGATATAGTGTTTATTATTTATTTTTTTTATCTCCATTATATGCCTCACCTCTATTTTTATTTGGTAGCAGATTGGTTTATTAGCTCTATATACTCCAGCCAAAACTTTCTTGTTTGGTGTGGAATTTGTTTTGTTGTCTGTTTCTCTATTGGAGAGTTTTCATTTTAGATTTTATGATGAGCGTTAGGAAGTGTTGAGGGGAGGAATTAGAAGCTCTGTAACATTGACACTACTATATATGCTTGTGATGGCCTATTTCCTCTCATTTCTTGTCCTGCTGTCACAAGAAAAGAAGTTAGGATAAATCTAACCCAACATGGTTGCTAACAGCAGCTAAGATTTGACAAACTTTTTAAAGTGTAGGTAAAGACAGCTTAGCCTCTGTTTAAATTGCCATAGTACTGCATATGTGATCAGTTATGATACAATCTACAGTATATAAGGGTTTGAAAGTTTGGTTGGGAGCTGACCTAAGCACACTGGCAAATGGTGACCATTATAATCAGAGGCATGCCTTGAATGTAATAATTAAAGAGGAAGTAAACTTCCCAGTATACTCTTCTTCACCTTCCAGTGAAATGGTGGTTACATCCCTCATTAGCAGCTGTGATATGCTCCAAGGGTTCAGGGTTTTTTGACTTTTGTTTGACTAGTGGGGGTTGATGCCAGTCCAAGCATGTACATGGGGGACAGCCCAATGTGCTGGGAATGCATGCTGAGCTTTGCATGCTCAGCTCAGTGTACAATAAATAGAAGACTACAAGCAGGCAGGTAAGTGTATATTATTAAAATATAAGAAAGATAATCCCATGGCCCGTGGATCATACAGTGCTCAACCCCAGAGAAAGTGTTCATGCAACTATTGTAAAATGTTATGTATCCAATTTAGAGCAAAAATAAATGAAGGTTGTGATACCAAATTACTGACACAGCATCCATTGTATGTAAATTCATAAACAAACAAAAGCTTAAAAAGCATGAATATCCTTTAAGTAAATGAACGCTGCTCTAACTAAATAGATGTTTCAGCCAAAGAAACAGGAGAGGAGCAAACTGGAAAACAAAGACAAGAGGCAAACACCTCATAGTGTAGCATGTAGTAGTCATATGCATTTATTAAAAGCTAAAAATGCATTTGCAAAAATTACAGTAACAGGGTGATAACGCATGTGGATGATGGAAACCTGGAGAGTAGCTATGCATCAACAGACCCCAGCCTTGGAGACCAGCATGAGGAATGGGTAGGACACAGGTGCCTAAAACCACTGGGGACACTGATTACAAGACTGTGATGCCAAATGTATGGGACCTGGAAGTAAGCCCAATGTAGGGGACCTGGGCTGCAGGACTGGAATCTTCTGCGACCAATATTACAGGTGGCACATGCACAGTTGGAACACATTTCAAGGCATTCATGCATAACACATTCCAACTGTGCAAGCACCACTTGTGACATCAGGTGGAGGAGGTTCCAATCCCGCAGCTCCACTTTCGGGTCTCCATAAGGGGAGGAGGTTTGGGACTTTGAATGAGGCTGTGCGTCTCCATCCCTGTTCAATAGATAAAAAGGAAGGTTGGGACTTTGAGTGAGAGACGTGACAAGGCTGGCAGAGAACAAATTACATGTTTATTGGTACATACAGTTCAATATGACATATAAAATGTTACAAAGATCAAAATGTTGAGAGAGCTGATAAGTGGTCCCCCAGTCCAAATGCATAGAAATCAGCAAGGCCGGATTCCATATATGATAGAGTAATGGGGAGTATACACAGTATCAGAGACTGAAAATCCAAGTAGTAGTAGAGTAGTAGTAGAATTTTAAAACCTCGTAACCTCAATGCATTTCATGGCCCAAAATCGCCACTTCATCAGGAGTAGATGTATAAAAAAATCTAAAAATAAACATATAAGGAAATTGGCACGATGGTGAACAATACGAATTGGAAAAGGGGGGGGGGGAGAGGGAGGGGAGGCAAAAGGCAAAGCCCCACACTTATGTTCAGCTCATGTGGTGAATGGAATGGAGAGTGGGTATGACCCCGAATATCCTCCCTGGGAGCTGAGGGCACACATTGTAGGCGGGCCAAGCAGAGCGCGCCGCACACATGGTGAGTGTGGGCTAGGTGGATACAATGAAGAATCAAGGACATGTAGCAGCGTGGAAGAATGTCTATCAAAAAATCTATATATATATATATATATATGTATATATATATATATATATATATATATATATAAAATATTGTAGTGATAAAGAGTATAGTAGATTAAAATCACCATAGTGCTGCTACAGAATAGAGTAAGAGAGGTGAAAAAATATATATAATACTATATAATTGTGTATTGCAGTATAGCATAAATGAGTAAAGGAATATGATATGGCCAAAGCCAGGAAGATGAGTGAGAGACCGCATGATAGAGTGAAGCATAAAATGAATGAAAACCCCCCCCCAAAAATAAAACACTTTTGGGTCTCGTTCATCAGCCATTATGGTCTTGTAATCAGTGTCTCCAGTGGTTTGAGGTTTTCAGGTCCTAGCCATTCCCCCTGCCAGTAGCCAAGGCCGGAGTCTGTTGATTATGCGTTGCCACAGTTCAAGTTTCCACCATCCACATGCCTACCTGTCCTTTTATTGCCATTTTCCTGAGTGCATTTTTATCTTTTAATTCATATGATTAATACAAGCTAATCTACGAGGTGTTTACGCCTTTGTCTTTGTTTTCAAATGTACATTATTGAAGAAGAGACATGGCATATATCTTTTCTAATAAAGAGCTGCCTGCTTGAATTTTTCTAAAAGGGAGGGTTTATAACCCCTGTCAATTTTTTTTTTCGCCATCTCATTCCCATTGCAGAGATGTACCTTCACTTCCTGTCTCATAACCAAATAGAAAGTGAAAGGAATTACCTGCAATTAAAGGGAATTCCTTGGGGAACCCCAGGTCACTGGAATTAATATTCCTATTGGAAGAGTTCACCTCTATTAGTCTTCTGAGAACAACCCATTATTATTTGGGGTTTTCTTTAACTTTTATTGATAATGGTATACAGAACAAATTAGAGAGAGGGAATCTCCTTAACCACTTCATTACAGGCCACTTTCACCCCCTTCCTGCCCAGGCCAATTTTCAGCTTTTAGCACTGTTGCATTTTGAATGACAATTGCGCGGTCATGCAACACTATACCTAAACCAAATTTTGTCATTTATTTTCCCACAAATAGAGCTTTCTTTTCGGTGGTATTTGATATTTTGATATATATTATATAACATTTTGTAAATAGATAAGTTTTTTTCCTGCACTGATGAGGCCACACTGACAGGCACTGATGGGGTGGCACTAATATGCAGCACTGATGGGCACTGATAGGCGGCACTGATATGCAGCACTGGTGGGCACTGATATGTGGCAGTGATAGGTAGCACTGATATGCAGCCTTGGTGGGCACTGATAGGTGGCACTGATAGGCGGAACTGATAGGTGGCACTGATGGGCACTGATAGGCGGCACTGATAGGCGTTACTGATGGGCAATGATAGGCGGCACCGGTGGGCAATAATGGGCACTGGTGGGCGGCACTGATAGATTGCAATCATGGGCAGCTCTGATGGGGAGAGCACTGAAAGGGACCCTGAGCCCTGATTGCCCTCCCTGGTGGCCATGGGCGGGCAATCCCTGGTGGCTCTAGTGGCACCCCCCAAGGGTCTGCACTGGTAATCAATGCTCTGATTACCAGCACAGACCCCCCCCCCCCTGTCAGGAGAGCCGCCGATCGTCTCTCCTCTACTCGTGCCAGTCAGGCACGAACTAAGGAAAGCTGATCAACGGCACTTCCTATTTACTATGTGACCAGCTGTGATTGGACACAACTGGTCACATGGTAAAGAGCCTACATCATTACGCTCTTTACCGGGATCGGAGATGCGGTGAGTCAGAGTGACACACCGCAGCACCGATCGCCACTCTGCGCCCCCCCGGGTGCGCGCAGAGTGGTCTATCCTGCTGGACGTCATATGACGGCCAGCCAGGATAGTGCTACCACTTTGCCGCCATCAATCTGCTATAGGGCAGGCGGCAAGTGGTTAATGGGGGCACAGACAGCAATAAAAACTGACAAGTGTTCTAATCCCAACTCTAAAAAAAAAAAAAAAAGTTTTGCCTTCAATTATTTTTTAAGCTCAGGCAGCACATGACGTGAGGGTGTGATTCCATGATATACCCCCAGCTGAAAGGTATGAGTGGAGGCTTGGAGCGGGCTGCTTTTCTGGATTCTACTAACCATGAATGAAAAAAAGTTTTAGGATTACATTACGTTATCTTTTTCCAAATCTATACAAAATGACATGAAAAATAAAATTAAAGAAAAAGGAAAAAGAAAAGATTTTTGTGTGGAGCTGGGTTTTAACATGTTGCCTTTTTCTCCACAGAGCAACAACAGTTTTACTGGTTTTATTTGTTTTGTGTAACCATCTGAATTGAGATAACCTTGTTAAAATGCACATCACACATCCATCCACATTGGAAATAGAAATAAATGAAATGAGTCAACCAAGACTACCGCTGCGTTCTACTTATAATACATAGGTGGATTTAAAGTGTGTGCCATACGGTAGATGAAGGGTTTATTCTAATAAATAAGCACAGGATGTCCACGGTAGGGATTTATGAGTTTACTTGCTGGCATGGACAGCCCGTCTCATTTATATTGATTTATCACGCTTGGATTGAAGTTATTTCCAATAAAAACATTAATTCAGCACACATCACTTGCAGTCCAATCATTATTCTCAGCATCGTCCACAGTGTGAATCTCACCCCTCTGATGTGTTCTCCTTTGCAGGTCAACTGGTGTCCCTGGCTAGCAATGATGGAACCATCAAGATTCTGGCATTGACATCTGGACAACTGACCAGCCTAGAAGGTCACGAAGATGATGCTCAGTGTGTGATCTTTGATCATAAAGGGGATTTTCTCATCTCAGGAGGCTCTGATGGCACCGTCAGATTTTGGTCTTGAAGCAGAGCACATTTTAATGTAATCTAAAATACTGCAAGCATTACTGCTGCTTGGATTCTTATGTTGCAAGCCTAACATGATTCATTGCTGAGTAGTTCAATAAAGATTTTTTGGTAATGTGAATTGCAGTGTGTATTCATGGGTGTGTGTTTTCCTTGAACTAGCCAGCTACCTGCTCTGCAGGTAATTTTCAAGTTGTTTATACACAAGGATCATTATACATGATCACAGTACCTACAGATAGAATGAAGAGCTACTCTGCATGTACTTTTCAAGTTGTCTATACACAAGGATTGTTATCCATGATCACATTTCATACAGATAGAATGGAGAGCCTGTAGTGCATACACTTTTCAAGTTGTTTATACACAAGGATCATTATACATGATCACATTTTCTACAGATAGAATGGACAGCTGCAGTGCAGGTACTTTTCAAGTTTTTTTTATACAGGAGGGTTGTTATACATGATCACAGTTCCTACAAATAGAATGGGGAGCTGCAGTGCATGTACTTTTCAAGTTGTTTATATACAAGGGTCATTATTCATCATGATCACGTGTCCTACAGATAGAATGGGGAGCTGCAGTACATGTACTTTTTAAGATGTTTATACAGGAGGATCGTTATACATGATCACATGCCCTACAGATAGAATGGAGAGCTGCAGTGCATATACTTTTCATGTTTTTTATACAGGAGGATCGTTATACAGGATCAGAATTCCTACAGATAGAATGAAGAGCTGCAGTGCATGTACTTTTTAAGTAGTTTACACACAAGGGTCATTATCCACGATCACATTTCCTACAGATAGAATGGAAAACTACTCTGCATGTATTTTACAAGTTGTTTATACACAAGGGTCATTATCCATGATCACATTTCCTACAGATAGAATGGAGAGCTACTCTGCATGTATTTTACAAGTTATTTATACACAAGGGTCATTATTCATGATCACATTTCCTACAGACAGAATGGAGAGCTGCAGTGCATGTACTTTTTAAGTTGTTTATACAGGAGGACCATTATACATGATCACATGTCCTACAGATAGATTGGAGAGCTGCAATGCATGTACTTTTCAAGTTGTTTAAACACAAGGATGGTTATACAAGATCACACTTCCTACAGATAGAATGGAGAGCTGCAGTGCATGTACTTTTCAAGTTGTTTATACAGGAGGACCATTATACATGATCACATGTGCTACAGATAGAATGGAGAGCTGCAATGCATGTACTTTTCAAGTTGTTTATACACAAGGATAATTATACAGGATCACACTTCCTACAGATAGAATGGAGAGCTGCAGTGCATGCACTTTTCAAGTTGTTTATACAGGAGGATCGTTACACATGACTGCATTTCCTACAGATAGAAAGAGGGAGCTGTCATTATATTCTGGGTTGAAATTGTCCAGCAACAGATGTTTGCCAATGAAGCACTTGTTTAAATGTGCTGATCAGTGTAGCTTCATATATTTCAGCATAGCCAAATACTGCAAATGCAAATAAATGAGACCCTGGACATCAAAAGTAGTAGAATCTCTGTACATCATTAGTAGCTAGTCCACTGAAGTTAAGGATTGCCTCTGAGTAATCCTTTTTTTTTTTTTTCTGTAGTTAAGTATTTATGCGTGTATTTCTCTTTACACTTCTAAGTAATAACACAGTACAGTTCCAAAACATGGACACAGAAGAGTGTGTATAGGCTGCCTATATAACATACCTACATGAATGGGTTAAAGGGGCTGGCGAAAAGTGTCCCTTGTGTTCTCCCCTAGGGAGTATGTAGTACTCTTTATTCTCCATTTACAAAACGCATTCCATTGTGGGTTTTTTTTTTAATGTTACTATGTGAATGCTGCAGGGCTGCTGTTAGCCAGTGTTCCAGTGTGCAGCTGTGTATGACTTGGATTGCTCTTGTGTTGTGTGTCAGTGTGGGGAGTGCTGGACGTTGCTATGCTGCTGTGTGTGTCACAGTGTGTGTAGTGCTGAGAGCGCTGAGTGATCAGTGCGTGTCTGCTGTCCATGGTACTGAGCACCGCTATGAGCTGCCTCCTATGGTACTGAACACGGCTCTGCGCTGCTGTCCATGGTGCTGGACGTCGTCATACGCTGCTGTCTATGGCACTGAATACAGCCGAGTGTTGCTGTCCATGGTGCTGAACACTGCTGTGCACAGTACTGAAGACGCTTATACACCGCTGTCCACAGAGCTGAAGACTGCTGTCCGTGGTGCTGAACACAGGCAGGCGCTGCTATCCATGGTGCTGAAGACGCTTACACGTCGCTGTCCATGGTCCTGAACCCCACCATGCGCTGCTTCTACTACTACAACCCTGGCGTGCAGCACTACTCCATCCGGGAAGCTGTCCGAGGTGCTGAACATCTCCATCCTAATCTCAGAATTCTGCTGAAGGCGGCTGGGTGCTGATCTGTCCCGACCATCTGGTCCTAGAGGTGTTACAAATCCGCAAGCTGAGCATTAGGATACACCAAGTCGCCTTCCTATGTGCAATTAAAGGGGAAAGTTATGCCTCTTCTCTTCCACCTGTCCTCCTGCACGGTCTACCGATCTGTCTGTAGGCGACTGTGGCAGCAGCATATTGCCATGGAGTTGAAGGGGTTCCAGTCTGGGTATGAGCCCAGTTTCATGCTGTTAGTGCTGCTGAAGTCTTAACCCACCTCCTCAGCTGTAAGTGACTGGCAGGGATATCTAGTGGCCGGGACTTACCAAGGATACCATGAGTCCTCTGCTCACGTGTGGATCTACCTGGTCTTGGGTTGTCGTAGAGTATCAGTAAATCCAGCTCAGTTTTAGCTGGGGTTCCTGCAGACTGCCTTTCCTTACTAGAGAAGGCTTTGCGCTGTGTGCCATGGCAGGGGACCTGGAGGGACTGGGTATTTCTTCTTACTAAACAATGGCTCTTTTGGCTCCAAGGATGGGCTAACCGCAGAATCAACCTTTGGCTTCAAACTTCCCCAGATAATCCTTGGAGGATTAACCCCTAACTGGTAAGACAAAACTAGAAGCATGAGTCTGCAAAATCAACACAACCTGTGTATTCATTATTCATGGTTAGTTGTATTCACCTAGAAAGTCATACCTGCTGAATATGCAGATGCAAACACGGTCACTAGTCTGTGTTTCTTGCTTTACATGTAAACCTGATCATTTAAAATATAAATTACAAACATGTTTAAAGTGGGTTAAAGAGGGATTTAACTTTATCACCACCTAGCACATATTTTATTATGGAAGGGTCCACCTGACTTTGGAAGCTATTCAATGACAGTAGGCTATGATGTGTCCCATAGATTTCTGAACACTAGCCTAAATATCAAACACCCTGCTGCATTATCCAGGCACAGGCATACTGCTTGCTCCAGTAGGCAAGCCACAGAAGGTCCAGACATGTGTATGCTGGATCTTTTAGTACCTCAAAAGCTTGAGGGCCTCTGAAGACAAAGCCTGAACCCTGATTGTGCCAACAAAGATACAGTAGCAATGTGCCCATCACCTTTCTACTCCTATTTTCACATTATGTTATGTGTGCCAGCTCCAACAATGCATCGGTCTTTGATGCAGTGGTGTTAAATCAAGCAGTCTAATTTCTCAGCTGTGTACTTAAAGCAAACCATTTGAATATGCTGCAGCTTTAAACGTCCCTTCAGGTGAGCTTTTTATAGGAAGGTTGACATTTCTATGCATCGTTCGAGAATCCTTATACACCGTAGTATACTGCATTCAATGGTGGGAAAGGGTTAAATGTCAAACTTTATAATTACTGCACTTGTAAACATATAACTGTTGCAACAACACTATCAGACTATTTATTCAATAGACAACTCAGAGGGGTCTTTACACAGAATAAAAAAAAAATGTATTGTTTTCAATAAATTGATGCATATAACCCACCTCACAGTAAATCCATAGAATTTTGACAAATACCTTACAGTAGATATCCTTAGTAGTCTTGCAGATTTGTTAATAAGATTGCTAGTTCCAATAAAAGTCCATAGGGACAGTTAATAGTTCTTAATATCGACATTACACCCAGGTGCCTCTAAGTCCTGAATAACCCCCGGCCAAAGCTCTTGATTAGATGAACTATTAAGTGTACAAACCATTTAACAAAATTATCGGGGCACTAACCTGCACCCCTGTGTAGGATAGGGTAGTAAAGTATAATGCATTTAGGGACAATACATCAAATTAATTCTGTGACTAATATAGTTTGTGTGTTTAGGCTACATATACCATTAAAGTAATGTGTGGCTGGTAAAAGAATTGTGTCTTCATATTCATTGTCTTGAATATTTTTTTAAAATGCAGCCAGATATCAATGAGGATGAGGGAACTGATTATTTGATATAAAATGTCTAGGCCACATGAAAAGATACACAATTACACTGCTGTGATGGCTATGCATAACACGTATTCTGTCCAGCTGATGGGGGCTCACAGTTATTTTATGCACTGCTTTCTGCTCTCCACTCTCATTTTCTGTGTTTCTCTATAACCCTCAAGTCAAATGGACACTTTCCTTCATCATGCTAATAATCATACTGGTCGCTGCCTCGTCCCCTATCAATCAATAGCTCTGCTGCATACATACATTTTTTGTTGAACACTTTTATTAAATACTTTGATGCATCATACATACCAGTTTGTCCCATATTTTTTTAAGATTGGGTTCATTTTTTGTGGTATATGCCATTCAGCACTGAAAAAGTTAACCACTACTGCATTGCAATAATATTTATATAATAAGAAGCCAGACACTCAACCTGCCTTTCAGATAGCATACTGTTTTAGAAAAAAACAATGTCGTTACTAAAATACTACCTTCCCAAAACCAAATAATTGCTTAGTGTTGGCAGCCTTGATTAGCTGGCTGTAGGGAGCGGCTCCCATCCAAAACAGCATTTAAGGAATCCATTATCAAGTCAAAGCTAGAATAGTTAATATGGTATGGTTGAGCTGTGGTGATCTATATTGTGGACAAGTGGCACTCATAATATTATCTTATACTATTTTGTTCTTGTGTGATTTTAACCATGTTGTCCTCAGAAAATGCTGCAACCTTTTCTACACTGGCTGTTTCAACAAGGATGATGATCTAAGTAGAATAACTGGCGATCACTTGGAATTTCTACCTGACACATCTGTGCTTGTGAGTGAGATGTCGGTATACATGGAAGTATTGGGGCATCAAAAACTATCAGTGAGGCTGAGTTAGCCTGTGGCAGTCTCCCTAACTGCCTGTTGTGCAGAGGCTGGGAGACATCAAACTCAAGATGAAAGAGAAGAAAGGAGGGCAAGTTCACAGTGCGACTGTTCCTGATAGAGCAGATTCATTAGCACAACATTCAGGCTGGAGATTTGTTATCTGCAGTTTCACGAGTGGACATTTTTGTGTGCTGTGGGGCTTAAACATTCTCCTCTCCCATGTAATGCTGGAAGTTGCAGCCAGAGCAAATAGGCATGCTGCACACAGAAGTGTTTTATGGGATGCTTTGCTGCATAGAAAGGACAGATATGCCTGTAGGTCACTGTTATGGTAAAATACTGATTCATTATTATTGTGATTATTTTTGTTTCAAATGACACCTTGCTACAATATGCATTATGTAATACAACAGTTCTTCAGTATTATTCTAATAAAGTATTGTTTCTTTATTGACAGTGTCACTTATTATAAAACCACTACATAGGTAAAAGGATTAGTTCTGCATAGGTAAAAAAAAAATGTATCACTGGTCACAAAATTACAATTATACCACTATACCTTTTACCTGCCACATAGATTTTAAGCTATTGAAAATTGGTGCAGTTGCTAATGGAACAGTAAAAACGTAAATAAATGTTTATCGCTGGAGTGTAATTGGACTTGCTTACATGTAACCTCAATTGTCTCTTTAACTACAGCTAGCTCAATCCCTAACCCTACCTTTGAACTTTAGCCCCCATGTAAATATTAACCTAATCCCTAAACCTAACTAATAACCCCAGATTCTGTTAACACATCCCCTAACACTTTCTCTAATATTTATCTCTTTCTGTAATACTAATCCCTAAACTTTAATTCTCAGCCTAACGTCTAACACCAGCTTTTTTCAACACAAACCTTAACCCTACTGCACTGCTATTTCTCAGCCTTTCCTGTCACTCTCGCATAGTCCCTAAACACCAACTTCAAGCTAAACTTAACTCATAATCCATAAGCATTACCATAAAATATTTATGTCCTAAACCTGATAATTATTTTACACCAAATACACTAATAGCTCAATATATCAATGACCAAATGTTTAGTGCTGACATACAGTAGGCCAGGAAGTCAGCATCAAAAAAACCCACAATCAACTTATCTATGCCAAGATTAAACACACAGGATGTAGAAGCATGTCTTCATGTCAGGATTTATATGTAAAGGTCGACATTCTAAGGCAAATTAGTATAATATAAGATTTAGCAAGTTATCTTCAGAAATGTTCTTTTTGAAGTTGGATATCTAAAATATCAATTCTGACTGGGTTTAACATTTACATGCTGACATTTCATTTGATACTGTCTTTTTAAAAACCTTAGCAAAGTCACTTTAAAGTCTCATAACAATTCAGCCTTTTCCATCTTGCTGTAGCTTGACACTTTATATGTATGAAAATCTGAAATATTATTTTCTTTCTCATTCATTGGGAGACTCAGGAATTAGAGACAATTGGGTTATAATGCCACCCACAGGAAGATTTGGACACAGGCAAACAAAAAAACAGTGGCCAGCATGGTGTAACCCCTCCCACTCCCAGCATGCCTCTGCTTTTTTTTTGTCTTTAGCTTATGTCTTAGGATAATTGGTGTCTTATCTCTACTGAGGGGTGTTTAACCATTTTTACTGGCCAAATTTTCTTTTTTCCAAGATAATTTTTTCATCAATCAAGACTTCTCTGCACAGTGCGTGAGCTTTCCTTTTTTGCAGTTATCTAAATATGTGTATCCTCAGCGATAGTTTTGGGGGCTGTACCTGGACCCCCTTGGCTGAACGATTTTAAGGCCTGCCTAGAATGTGACCTCTTCACAGGGCTCCACATTGCGGCACTTTTCAAACCTTTGTGTCATGTGTTAATTAGCTCCAGAGCACTTTCTATGTCCAGAATTGTGGCACAATTTATGGTGTAACCTTGCGTAGGTCATGTGGACAAAGCTACTTTGTTTATTGACTTTGTTTATTGGGACAGCCACATGCCACCATTGTCCCTATTTTCCTGTGGTTTGCCGAGGAAAGGGTTACAATGCTGAGAAACTTGGTCACAAGTTTAAGTGTGGCACTTGCACACTCTGCACACCTGTTCTATAACATGCAACACATGGGGACCAGTCCCACTCTACCAGATCCCTCCAGCTCATGGTCCTCTAACAGTACTAGGGCAGCCTGCAATGTCCCTTCTGTGTCCTGACATGCTGTCCCCTGCCTGAGAGTCTTTTTCAGATCTGTAAAGTATAGCCCCTCCTTAGTTTTACCCTGGGAGCATTTCACCAAAGTTATGGATAATTTAATGAGCCAAATTACAGTCAAAAGAAATCCAACATTTGCTGCAACACTTCACCTTTATTACATAGTTATATAGTTGGTAAGGTTGAATTAAGACACCAGCCCATCCAGTTTAGCCTGTGTAGCTGTGCGTGTTAATAATAATTTCCCATATCCCTGTATACTGTGCTCGCTAAGATACACATCAAAGAGTTTTTTTAAAATTATAAGTACTTCCTGCTGACACCAACAATTGTGGAAGTGAATTCCACATCCTTACCTGCCTGACAGTGAAAAAACCCCTACATAGTTTAAGGTAAAACCACTTCTCCTCCAGTTTCATTGAGTTGCCCGTGTCTTTTTCTACTTTCTGAGACTGAATAGTTTATCCCCTTTATTAGTTCATTAGGTATTTGTATATTGCTATTATATCTCCTCTCAAGCGTCTCTACTACCAAGAGAATAGGTTTAGTGCTTGTAGTTGACCCTCGTAACTGAGGTCCTCCAGCCCCCTTATAAACTTTGTTGCCCTTCTTTGGACTCTCTATTAAACCTCATTTGCCATGAAGTTGCCCACCCCAATAATTTATTGAGGCCCTCTTGTAAAGTTTCTGTATCCTACTGTGAAGTTATTGCCCTGTTTATTTTTGTGTCATCAACACTGAGATTGAGCTATTAATACCAACCTCTATATAATTTATGAACAAATTAATTTATTGATCCTTCATGCAAAGGACATTACAGACAGTGCAGGGTACAGTAAAGATTGATGAGTTTCATGCTCTGACTAGTGCCTACTCATAACCTTTTGATTGTGTATTTGCAGACGAGTTGTGCTAGCATGTTAACCTAAACCCTGGCTATGCTGTGGATCTATGGCTAATGTGCTCACCTGGAGCAGCTTTCTCTTCAGCCAAAATACAACATTGATTGCTGACTGTTACCACAGAGGCCATAAGCATACTTTAACACCTTCTCATGCTGAATCATTACCTTAACTACCTGCAGCCTGCTGGGTCATGTTGTCTTTTAGGATTCATAACTTCCAGGCCTAGAGTGACCATTTTCACTATTATTAATGTGGTCCATGCCAACTTAAAAATGGAAGGCCACCCTTCAGCTTCATCTAGCTACCTGCCCAGTATTTCTTAGATGTCCTAATATTACTAACACTTTTCCGATGCACCCACTACTCCCAGACATCCTGTACGGAGAGTGGAAAACTCCTTTATAAACTGTTCACATCTCCCAAACATTTCACAGGACAGTATCAATTTGAGGATTCTTTTATTGAGAAATGGTTCACTCCCAGCGCCCTAGCTAGTTTGTTTCTTTCAACCTTTCTATGTCACTGTATACATTAGTAGACCCCCATGCAGGTCTTTTGGTTTAAGAAGTTATTGCCCAGTTCCTGTGGCAGAAAGGCTTTAATCCAACCTTTTCACAGTTCCAAAACCAAAGGGGGGCATCTGCCCAATCCTGGATTTTAAGGCTCTCAATGTTCATTCTGACCCAAAAATTCTGCATGGAATCCACCAGATCTGTCATAGCCTCCCTCCATTAGTGGTACTGTCTGTCCTCTGTAGACCTTTATATTTTGTACTTTGTTGTCCCTATTTTTATCATATCAGAAATGGTTTCACTTAATTGTGGTAATTGTAGAACCCTATCACTCCCAGTCTATGGTCCTGACAATCTGCCTTTTTTATCTGCACCCCAATCTTCACCAATATTCTACACTTGTCAAATATCTAGACAACTCCTGTTGAGGGAACAGTTGGCACAAAACCTGACTGACAATGTGTTTGAACCAACTTTTTGCTTGGATATATGGGTCTGATCCTGGGCACAGCTCAAGCCAGAGATTTTCTTCCTCAGGGCAGGTTGGGGGGGGGGGGTAGACCTAGACATGTTGTCTGTGCAAGGGACTGGAGAAATCTCATCTCCTGATTAAAATTATGGAACATTCTGGAGCTCTGGGCGATTTGGTTTTCCTTACAATGCAATGGAATATATCAACCATCAGGGAGGAACCAGAAGTCTTGCCACAGTGACATAAGTACTACCTGATCTATGCCTTTCCTTCCCTAAAGCATCTACCTTATCTGTCCCACTGGATCAATATGATGTGCATTCTGGTTATACTCATAGCTCTGGACTAGCTCAGTAGGATGTAGTATCATGAACTGTACAGACTCCTGGCAGATGCTCTGATCATCAGGACCTTCTGTTGTAAGGATTGGTTTACCATCCTACTTCGTGGTTTCTGGCTTTAACATCATGGCTGTTGAAAACGAGGTCATGAATGATAGAGGTCTCTCTGAATCAGCAATTTCTATTAAGTAAAAGCAAGAAAGTGTATTTCTCGCAAAATTTACTTTTGTACATGGAAGATATACTTCACGAGGAAATAATCTTTTATCCCAGGCAATACTCATTAGGATTAGTCCTTACCTTTTTCAATCAGGCTTGGATCGGTATTTAGCCCTGAGTACCATCAAGGATCAAATTGTGGCTCTAGTGGTCTTGTTATAGAGACTGTTAGCCTCTCATTCTTTGATTAAGACCTTTGTACAGGATGTCTCTCATTTGATTCTCTCTTTCTGTGTGATTTTAACTATATATATTTTTTTTTTTGGCACTGTAAGAAACCACCCTATGAACCTATTAGACATATTCCCCTTTCCACACTTACTCACAGGGTTGGTTCACTTGTTGTTAGTGCCTCTGCAAGGTGCACATCTGAAATGGCAACCTTGTCTTATAAATAAACATTTCTCATTTTACATAGAAACAAGGTGGTGTTGAGGTCTAGAGCCTCTTTCTTTCCTGAAGTTGTTTCAGCATAGCATCTTAGTTAGACCCTATACCTACTGTATGTATATCCCCCTATCCATCCCCAGTACAACAGAAAGAGATTTGCCTCCATTATCTGGAAGTAGTTTGTGCTGTTTGTGTCCACCTTGCAGTCACTACTTCCAGTAGAAAGACTGACTCTTTGTTATGTTGGGTGGTCCCCACAAAAGGCACAGCTTCTTGCTCCACCATTTCTCGGTGGCTCAGACAAATAATTTCTTAAGCCTATAGTCTTAACTATCAGGATCCATCCTTTCCTGTGAAAGCCCATTCTACTAGATTTGTGAGTGCTTCTTGAACCTTTTGGCATCAGATCTTTCAGACTGCTACTTTTCTGTTGTTTATCGTGAGCCTGTTAGCATTTTGTTTGCTGCATTGTCCACCCCTCAGTTGAACTTACAGGTCAGTAGATAGAATTTGTAAAAACCATTACCAGTGTTATATTCTGGTGTAAAGAGCCTGATGTGTGATGTCACCAATATCCCTTTTCCCAGCTAAAAGTATATAAGTCTTAAAAAAAAGTGAGGAAAGATGAAATTAAGCAGCAGAGTTTATTTTTGCATTGTAATATTTAAATATTTCAACTGCAAAATACAACAGGAAATTAAGACCTTGTGTTGAACTGCCAATAGCACCAGTAGTGCTGATAAGAAATTATATTACCCTCAAACACCTAGACATAATATTTACTTTAGCATAAACATGTCAAAAGAGCAAAGGGACTAAACTATCTATGTGCAACAACTTTTTTATACCCAAAAACAATATTTCTAAGTTTTAGCTATCTTTATCTGCTCATAGGGAGCCACTGGATCACAAATACAATAACAAACAGGAAGGTATTACTATGGAACCTTAAAAATCTCTCATAAATACTTGCATCCAATGTTGTTGTGGGATACTATCTGTCATTGCTACAGTGTCCAGTATCAAATGCTCGCTATCAAGTTTTCATCAATGCTGCAATGACTTCTGACTAACAAATAAAAAAAAGGGATGGTGCTTTATTTGTAAACAGCACCATGCTTTTATCAGACAAATGGGGCTCATGCAATTAGAAATGAAAGCCATTGAGGCACATTTTACATAGAGCTTTAAAGAAGTCCCATCTACTGCACAACTAACACTGGTTGTGGGAGCCTCTAGTGTGCAAGAAGGGGAGACTGACCTTTTAGCAAGCATACTTGTCGACCATGTTGACACTATTGTTACTTTGGTTCTCTAACACATTCACTTTATTGTAAAATCTTCTGTAAATGTGTATGGAAATACAAAATAAAAAAATAAGTATATCTCTGCAATGCATTCACATTTACCAGTGTTTTGCCTTTTTAAAAATGCAGAAAGTACAAGAAGGAAATCTTCTTCACTGGAAATCTTCTCTTCCACCTACAGTGTCCTCCTGGGATTCCTCCATCAACACTATTTTACAAATATATAAACTGATTTATATGAATAGAAATTGTCCAAAGAAATGTTATAGAGTTTGCCATTAATAAGACAGTAGAACTCAATAGTGTATCTTTTTTTATGTTCTCCCCCCCCCCCCCCATCCTTTTTTTGTAGTCTCATATTCCTCTCCCCCTACTGTTTATCCTTCTTTACCTCCTATTATGATGCTCGTACGTACACTTTATTTTTTTAACTGTGACTTTTGCAAGCCCAGTCAAACCTGTATTTGTCAATATGTTGTTAATCTGTACAACACTTTAGATTCATAATATCTCACTTTGTTGAATTTGGTGATTGTTTTAAACAAAATACACATGCAGCTATCATATCAACACATCTTCGCTTACAGTCATGAAAGACACCGTGCTATGTTGGTCTATGGCAGTTATCATGCTTCTTTTACAGAGAACTTGTAACATGTCTCAAAAATCATATTGTGGCTTTGCCATAGAACCTGAAAAACACTGCTATATATGATAGCATAAAATGATCAGATGTTGCAATGAGAATCTGACCTCAACTATCTACAGACATTAGTGACAGCCATCAGGAATACATTGAACCGATGAGCAGGTTTGTGCTATTTTAACAAAACTTAAAAATTAATCCTAAAATGTATGGACACTTATGTGTACATCAGACATGTCCTGGAGAAAATGGGCTTTGAGTTGAAATATCCCAACAAAAACATTATCCTTTGCCTAAACAACAATTCTTAAGCACCTTTTATGGCCCATGGTACCTCATAACAACATTGCTTAAAATGAATCTATAATGGTCCGAACAATCCTAGATTTATGCTCAGACAAAAAAAAGGAAAAAAATGAAAAATGCATGTATGAATAAAAAAATGGGAAGACACACATGGTCTTTTTTCTGCCATCACTGTTCTTATGGTGTAATGCATTGGTAACCAACACTTCCATGCATAATTATTTTACCAGATATCTGTAAAAATGCTGAAAGATGCCATTGGCTGGTGATCTGTGTACCACACTGTCCTGACTCCCCTACCTTCAGTGTTACTTCCATACCTACTAACTGAAAATTGGGGATTCCTGCAGAGCCAAGCAGGAGTTAGCTTGTAAATGACAACAGCAATTTGTAAGTGGAAAGAGAGTTTGCCAATTCCCCTAGGAACATATCGAAACACTAAGACATGAGAGGCAAATTGAATTATTGACATTGTGAATTATAAACCTTGGTGTATATATGTGGTATATATATATATATGTGTGTGTGTATATATATATATTGGTGTGTCTTGCTAGGGGCCACACTTGATACTTTTGTTACGTGGCAAGTTGACCACCACTGGTACAGTTTTTGCAAGCATATTTATAATTTTACCTTTGAATGAGGACCTTCTTCAGATGTAGGATTTTTGAAGAGGATTGATTCCTTGTGACTGCACAAAACAGCATCTTCACACTGAGGACCTGTCACATAAATGTTTTAATTAGCCCTGTGTTAACTCTTTCACTCTTTCCTTCAGTGTGTCATTCAGGAGGACTTTAATCAAGGGAGTTTATAAGAAAGTCAATACAAGAAGCTTTCCAAGTGTCAGGGTGACCGGTATTAGTGTAAATGGCTTGTCTTCAACTTACAATAAAAAAACCCCACATTTATTTAAATGTCTTCACAAGCTGAATGAATCTGTATAGATCGCCCTCCTATTCTCTGTAGTCATTGAAGAGGACTTACAATTTATTCAATAATTCATCATATTCATAATTAATAAGGGGTGATTAAATGAGTTAGCCATGTATAACTGCAGTGAATTTAATGTGTTGAATAATATGCACATGCTTCAGTGTTCGGTAAAGGGATGGAGGTTAAAACTGTCAAAGAGATACATTTACTGATGAAGTACAATAGGACAATGTCACTGCAAGGTTTATGGACAAATAAAAGCTACAGAGTAATAAACTTTGTATAGGTTTAGGGTATTTTATCATTATTGTTTAGCGGGTTTGACAAATCCTGTCCTGTATGATTTATACATTGGCACACAATGAAATGCCACATGTTCATTATAGAGATGAGCCCAATAAAATGCTTCTGTAGCAGCTCCTGGGAATTACACCTGTCAATCTTCCATTTTACAATGAGACCTAGAATGGAACAACAGAATGGAATAATCTCTCCCTTGCTTTTTAATGTTTGCAATATTTTATCTATGGTTACCAACAAAAGACAGGTTTTATACTCTCAGTCATTCAGTTGAACATGTAATGCATATTAAAGGTAAGCCCTGTTCAGGATAGAATTGCCAGTAAATATACATCAGATTATATGCATTTAGGCCTTTTTTTAAGCTGCACCAGTACCTGAGCTGAAGGATCCAAGGTAGTTGGAAATTACTCAGTAACTGCATGTTTCACCTTTCTACAGGTTACTCTCTTATAGCAGTCTATGAGGTCGCCTCACATGGAGCTTGAGAGGGTAAAAAATAATAATAATAAAAATATACAGTATTTGGTAAGAACAGATTCTAAATTATTCACTATACATTCTCCCTATGGCTTAAAGCTTTCTCCAGCTTTTTTTTTAACCCATAAATTGCATTATGCTCTTCTTTGTAATATTCAAAGTATACGATGACTTTATAGTACAATTTCCATAGTCACTTCCAAGTAGTTATAGACATATTACTCAAAAGGAAGGATTACTATACTTTGTATAAAGTTAAAGCCAACTGCCCCTCCCCACCCCACCCCATACTATAACATAAATATAGCCTAGCACAGATCTTAGATCAGCCAGTGACCTCGTTCACCCACCATGATGCCAGCCCAGAGGGCTCTTCAGTCATCTTCACTAAACTGGTGGGCCACAGCATAATGCCTATATAATTTCTCCATAGATACTAACAGAGACATAATCTAGTTGCAGGCTTATAAATATCCCACTGCCTCCTTTAGGCTCCAGGGAGAAATGGATGCAGCCCATGTCAGAAGGACAAAAGATATATAAGTTAATGTAAGCCACAGCAAATGGAGGATGTTCCAGATGATTTAGGGTTGGTGATGGAGGACATAAACTGGGAGGGAAAAGCGAACAAAGACAATTGGCTCCAACTTTATTTAAAGCAAACCTGCACTTTTTACTTACAGGGAAAAGCCTCAGGTTTGCATAAGTCCTCTTACCACAGCAGCATAATAATATAATCACCTTTCCTGTGTTCAGTGCCAGAAGCAGAAGAAAATAGCCGAATAATGAGGAGCATATTTCTTCATGAGACAACATTGGAACTGAGAATGTGCATGGGAAAAGCACAAAGACACTTTAAAGTACCGTTTTATAGCTATAATACTACTTTATTTGGGGGTGATTGATTGCCTATATAGTAATAGTATTACTTTCCTTAGTGGTGATTGTTTATATAGATTACTTGTATATTTTCCAGGACAAATATCTGGGCAATTTTGCTGCTTTACCTGGAGAAGAAGGTATATGTTACTTTAAGCCATAAAAAATATAAATATAATTGAAAGCTAAGGTACTCAGCTTTGTGTTCTATTTTACCATAAGTAACTTCTTTCTGAAGTTTAATGATGTCCATAAGTGTTGCAATCTATGTTATTGCTGGTTTGTAATTAAGCCACTTACAGTCTTGGGAGCCAGTGTTTTTCCCATTCTTTAAAGCTGAGATAAGCATTTTAATGACTTTATGCTGTATTCAGTTGTCATGTCTCTTTCCTTTCAGCCCACATGGCAGCAGCTGGATCCAGTTCCTAGTGGAGTGGCACACACGAAGCCTGACATTGGGGGATGGCTCTTCATATTTCGGCAGTCTCCATGATTCTCTTGGCAATCATGGCTTCAGCATCATCTGCTTCAATCAATCAGGAGGATTATCCTGCCGATGAAGGAGAGCAGGCGTCTAGCAATGACAACTTAATATTTGATGACTACAGGGGCAAAGGCTGTGTGGATGACAGTGGATTTGTCTATAAACTAGGGGAGAGATTTTTCCCAGGTCACTCTAACTGTCCTTGCGTTTGTACAGAGGATGGACCTGTTTGTGATCAGCCAGAGTGTCCCAAAATTCACCCTAAATGCACTAAAGTGGAACACAATGGATGTTGTCCGGAGTGTAAGGAAGTGAAAAACTTTTGTGAATATCATGGGAAGACTTACAAAATCCTGGAGGAATTTAAGGTATGAGTATAATATATTACCTTTAAAAAGTAAAATGGACCTAGGCTTACTGTTCCTTCCTTGGGTTAAAGAGAGGCTTCAGGAACAAAGTTGAAACTTGGTAAAGCGTGGTAAAAGTGTCTCTGTCTTGATAGATATATGGTGGATGACATTGCAGGTAATCTTCTGAAAATGCTAGATGCCTGACTGTACCTTTCTTTGGTATGTTTCCATCACAGTCCTGGAACAAGCATGCTGGGTATCAGAAAAGTGTCAGAACTACTTATCTCTATACTTGTTCATGGTCAGTGTCTCAAATAACATTACAGTAAAAATATCAAACAAAGACGTCATGGAACTAGCATTCTCAAAGAGGAGTTTCTGTAATGAAAGCATTCATTAATCTCTCATGACCGTGCCCCTTTAAAGAAAAACTATAGGAAAAACTTTTTTCTCATTTTGAATAGATTAAGGGAACGTTATAACCCCTGTCAGTTTTTTTTTTTTGCCATCTGTATCCCATTGGGGAGATTTACCTTCCTTGCCTATCCCATAGCTAAAACAGGAAGGAAAAGGAAATCCCTACAAATAAGAGAATCCTTTATGGCCCACCAGGTCACCAGAAAAAGTATCCCCATTGGAAAATGTCCACTCTATAACTGTTCTGGGGACAACCCAAAATGTGGGATTTTCTCTTACTTTCACTTTCAATGTGAAAGGTAAAAAGGACAAACCCATTGGTTGCAATAAAAACCTAATAGGTGTTCCAATCCATATCCACTCTGTCCAAAACTAAAAAAAAAATGCATTTAGTTATACTTTAAATTAAAAGACCATTATAAATATTTGCATACTTTTTATATGAACCAACCTGTAGTTAGAAAAATATTGACCTCTCTTTGGAAATGTTCAGTTTGTCAGGTTGATTTAACAGCTTTAACGATGTTTAAGTAAATCATTCAGAAAAAGTATGAAGATCAGGAGTTCTCACACTAAGTTGCAGATCACTAATGCAGAACATATGGAAGCTATAGGCAGCCAAGGAACTAGCATAGCCAGTGTTAAATCAGCAATGGCATCCATATTTCTCTAATTACATGTTTGCTTTTAAGCCATTCATGGATAAATATGTAAATGTTTAAGGTGATGATCAGAATAAAAGATATTTAGCATTTGGTGGAATTATGGTAGAGGTTAAGGACATCAGTTATCTGTCTCTGAACAGGTGTTTCACATACATAACTCCAAGAGTTCTATGTATAAAAGGTTTGCCTAACAGAAGTGAAAACATTTGCACAATTCCAAAAAAAAACTTGCCGTATTCTGTTTAATATAATTTTCTCCTATAATTGAGGGCACCATCTATTGGCCATAATGCGGTAATGTTTTAAATACCTCAATCAGGAAAAAAATGCATTATCCCTACTAGGTAGCACTAGGAGATTGTAAGTTTAATTGAAGCTCTGAGGATGTTTTTCATATTTGTTGAGTGAACCTTTTATACATAGACCCTTGGGTGTTATTAGTAGGTTTTCAAAAATGCATAAAATGCAATCTTTCTGTTTTTAGCACAGTGATACCTTTAATATAGTACAATGGCCCACCAGTAATAATGGCCCACCACTTTACTGAGCTGCTTCCCTGGCTGATGAATGACTGAAAAAATGGGGGGCTGAATAGAGTGGGAAGCGCGTTACACAAAAAAGTAGCTGAGCTTTTCCTTTTCCTGAAAACACAGGGTAATGAAAGCTGCAACAGGTAAGTTCACCTCTATTCCTGAGAACATATATTACAGATTTACCCTTAAAGTGGTTGTAAACCTCTGACATGAAATATAGACAAGCCATATACCTCTGTATTGTGTGCTTGTCTTAATTTTCTTGGCACAAAGTGTCATTTTTGTTTGCTGCCTTGTTCCACTGCTATCTGCATGAGTCACTTCTGACAAGTTTTCCTGACACCAGGAAAGAAAAAGTGACAGGCGCCATTGACAAAGCCATTGATTAATAGCCTCAGCTCTGTTTCTGCGTGCTTTGTGAAGGGAGGTACATTCCCTACCTCCTACGAGATCTCACTGAATTCTGTACCTTCAGCTTCCTGCCTCCTGCTATTGAAAAATCAGACAAGCTGTATAAATACTGCACTTTGAAGGGCTGTAAATAAGATTTAGCTGCCGATAATCATGTGCCACCTATGTAGGGGGACTTGGTTCACCTCTGTCTATCACCTGAGGCCAGTCACTTTACTGGGTTTTGTGGCATGGAGGTCTAGGTCAGGTTTTCAAGGAAACAAACACACTAATGGTGAAGGTGTGTGCTGGGTTTAAGTTATAGACAGAGTTAGAGGTCAGGTTCCCAACCTCCAGAGGGGGTCAGTGTGTGAAGGGAGCAGTGAGAGGTGCATGTCTGCACATACTGTCCAGTTCAGGACAGACAGAGGCACAAGCCTGTGAGAGATGTAGCAGCTGGGAACTTCAGGATAATAAGCCAAGCTGACAGAAGTACAGCGTTTTGTACATGAGCAATGGGACTGTGTGTTTGAAGGTCAGGAGGACTGAGGCATGAGGCCTTAGCCACAGGGCCAATAAAGAGCCGGGAGGTTTATTCCCATGTTTCGTTTGTATTGATGGTGGGAACGTTTGCTTTGTTTTAAATAAACGTGGGCAGAAAAAGCCCTGAAACATACCTCTGGCGTGGAGTAAACTCATTGTTTTGCACTTCCAATGAACTTAACAATCCCCAACTTATGACAGTATAGGTAAGGGTTTACAACTACTTTACCCCGCTGGATGTGGAAATCTTACAAGAAGACCTGAACAAAATAATGGGGTGGACATCTACATGGCAAATAAGGTTTAATGTTAAAAAATAAAGGGAATGAAGGAAAGACTACAAGCATTGAACTTATTCTCTCAGGAGAAGAGACGCTTGAGGGGGGATATGATATCAATGTACAAATACTTTACTGGCAACCCTAGCATAGGGAACAAACTATTCAGTGAAAGGGAATATAAAAGGAATTCGCTAAAATTGGAAGAGAAGCGGTTTAACCTTAAACTGCGTAAAGGGGTTCTATACTGTCAGAGTGGTAAGAATGTGGAATTCTCTTACACAAGCAGTTGTATCAGCAGGAAGCATCGATAGTTTCAAAAAACTATTAGATGGGCACCCTAATGACCACAACATACAGGGGCATACAATGTACTATTGACATAAAATCAAACACACACACACACCCACACATCATAGGTTGAACTGGATGCACTGGTGTGTTTTTTCAGCCTCACTAACTATGTAACTATGTAACCTCTTGCTGACTGCCTCACGTAGCAATATGGCGGCAGAGTGGCTGTCCTGTGCCAAATAATGTACCAAGTACTTGATCTGGCATTTCCTGGTAGGGAGCATGTACGGGTGCCACAGCTGTGTTGTGAATAGACACAACACAAGCCGATCAGCAGGTGCTGGCTAATGGATGTCTGCTGCCACCTGTTGATCAGCAAGAAGAGACACAAAACAGAGCTCTGCCTATGCAAGCAAGGCAGAGCTCTGTTTTACCAGCAGGGATGTGGTGGATTTTATTTCTCTGAAAAGCAGGGAATAAAATCCACCACATCCCTAATAAAAAAAGCACATAGTTAACACGAAAACACTGGCCGGGCACACAACCCTCTGATCACCCTAGATGTTGAACGCCTTCCCAGCCAGTGTTATTAGTACAGTGAAAGTGCATGTTTTTAGCACTGATCACTGTATTAGTGTTACTGGTCCCCGCAAAGTGTCAGATTGTTCGCCACGATTTCACAATACTGTTATAAGTCGTTGATTGTCGCCATTAGTAGTATAAAAAAATAAATTTAAATTACAGTATATATATCATAGTTTGTAGACACTTAAACTTTTGCGCAAACCAATCAGTATACACTTATTGGAATTTATTTTAATTTTTTTAACAAAAACATGTAGCAGAATACATATTGGCCCAAATTTATGAAGTCATTTGATTTTTTTTTAATTTTTTGTTATTGGATATGTTTTATAGCAGAAAGTAAAAAATAATAGTTTTTTTTTTTCAAACTTGTTGAGCTTTTTTTGTTTATAATGCAAAAAACAAACAAAAAAAACCACAAAGGTGATCAAATACCACCAAAAGAAAGCTCTATTTGTGAGAAAAAAGGATATAAATTTCAGCGCTGCATGAACCACGCATTTGTCAGTTAAAGTAACGCAGTGCAAAAAAATTGCATGGTCATGAAGGGAGGCTGATCTTCCAGAGGGCAAGCAGTTAATGCACTATTCAACAAATGAGTAATAGAAACCTCTAACATTCTATTGCTACCAATCAGTGGTCACTTGTGTCATATTTTTCAAATTTTGCAATTTGTGTTGTTGACCTCCTGACAATATGTATTCGATGTGCATGTAAATGGTGTGTGTTAGGCAGGCCCCAAACTAGCAACTTTCTAATCCAGGATGATGACTGGTAAGATATACTGTATACTCACCTTCATATGTCTCCAACAAATGCTGAGATTCCCTTTAAAACTTGCCAGATGCTGCCAATAGTATACGTGATATACTGTATATCTGGCCATTTTTCCTCTCCTTAGAAGACTGGATGAACCTGAGCTGCCACCAGAGAAATTTTATAACAGATTGAAAAATCTTCCTCTACAATACTGCTCAAGAAGCTCATTATCACCTTCTAGCACAGCAAAAACCTAATAATTACAAGTTGAAGAGAAATCTCCAACAGGGATAGCAATTTAAAGCTGGAAGAGGTTCCAACCTTTTCTTTGTGGCTGTTGTGCCCCTGTTGGAGAGTCTTCTTCCTCGCTTTCAGCCACTTTAAATACTAAAAGGGTTGTATTGCTTGAGCTTACTTGTTTGTGTGCTCAGCGGACATTTCTGATGCTTTTCCTACTTTAGAGGAATAATAATGTTCTGCCAAGAAATGCAAGACATATCAGGTAGGATGTTTGCTGAGGACAAAAAAAGTCCATAGATATAAAGACTACAATTTGAGCCACAGATGATCTACCAATGTATACATGTACCTTAAGAATCTCATTGGAATCAAGTTAGCTGTTAGCCATCAAACAATGGATAGCAGGCTGGCATAAAAAGACATGCATTATACAACTAAGCAGGATAAAAACCAATAACTTAAAAAGCTGCAGGCTTTGACCACCCTAGGTCAGCAGTATTTGGAGAGTTCCTTAAAATTTCAAGGTCTGCTCACTGCAGAGGGGAGGGGAAAGTCAGTGCAGGTAGACCCTGCCATGGGGCACTTATCTTGGAATATTACAATAGCATCTAGAAAGATTTATTTTATTTGTCCCATTGAAAGGGGCATTTGATTTAATGACTATACCACATGCAAGCGTGTAACAGACATATACACTCACCAGCCACTTTTTTAGGTAGACCTGTTCAATTGTTGGTAACACAAACTGCTAATCAGCCAATCACATGGCAGCAACTCAATGCATTTAGGCATCTTGACATGGTGAAGACAACTTGCTAAAGTTAAAACTGAGCATTAGAATGGGGAAGAAAGGGGATTTAAGTGACTTTGAATGTGGCATGGTTGGGCTGGTCTGAGTATTTCAAAAACTGCTGATCTAATGAGATTTTCCCACGCAACCATTTCTAGGGTTTATAGAGAATGTTCTGAAAAAGAGAAAATATCCAGTGAGCGGCAGTTGTGTGAACAAAAATGCCCGGTTGATGTCCTCCTCCTTGGCCAATAGCATGGCCTCTCCTTTTGGCCAATCAGGTCTCAGGACCCGCTTCCTAATTGGCTGGGAGGGGAATCGGTGTGATGATAGTGATTATGCATTCGCTATTGACACACAACTGGGTGGGCTCAGGGCACAGTGCTCTGCGCCCCGAGCCCACCCTTTTTTGAAACCTATTAGAGCCTCTGGCTCTAATCACATGCTTCAGGAATCCATGCGTCCGGTGCCCTGCATGTAGATTAGGGGGCTGGATGCATGGATGGGGGGCCCTGCGCCTCCAAATGGATGGGCCGCCACTGATTATTAGGGTTGCACTGGTCAGATGATGATTAGGTGCATCAGTGCCAATACTGAGCATTTGCAGGAGTACTTGTACTCCTGCAAATGCCCCGATACCTAAACCAATACCTTTATGGTGCGATTTGAAAATAAATGGGTTAAAAATGCACTGCAAAGAATTGCATGAGATTTGAACAGGAATGCAGTGCAATTCCTATCTGAATCACATGCGGTTTCCCCCTGTCACTCCTGTGTGAACCTATGCTGAGCAGTGCGGCAAAACTGCATGCGATTCAGACAAAAATTGCACCACATTGCTGTTTAAATTGCATGTGATTCCTTGCAGTGAGATTTAGGTCAAATGACAAGTCTGATTTATGGAGGTCCCACCTTGCACCTTACAGGACTTAAAAGATCTGCTATTGAGGTCTTGGTGCCAGATACTACAGCATACCTTCAGAGGTGCCATCTAATATGCCTCAATGGCTCAGGGTTGTTTTAGTAGCAAAAAGAGCTGTTTTGGCAGAAAAAGGGCACCTACTCAATATTAGGTAAGTGGTCATAAAGTTATGGCTGATCAGTGTATATTTGCAATATACGGACAGAAATAAAACATAAACCCTCACACAATCTCCACTTCCTTCAAGTCACAAGCCTTGGTGTTGATTTAAACACAAACATGAAATGTTCTTCTGGATACTGTTTTTCTGAACAAATCACGCAGTGATATTTAGGCCTTCTTAAAAGTCTCAGCGACTTGTACCACATATGAATGCTTGCTAATGCCCTAACAGCCACACAACATGCAATCAGTTTAATTGCTAATAAAAAGAAAATAGTGTAGGAGCTGGGAGTTTCCATGGACAGCCTGCCAATTATAAGCAAGGCTGCTGATCATAACATCACTTTCAATAAGTAGGCCGTCTGTGACTTCCCTAGAGAGTGATAACAAGAGGCTCTTACTGTTGGTGCCACTCACCATTGTTGTACATGGAGATCTGTTGAGCGCTTGTAAATATTTGAATAGGGTCTATTTTTAAGACTTGTGTTCAGAAAAAAATAAGAGATTAAGGTGTCATACAGACCCCTTTGCTGTTAGCTTAAAAAACAGAAGATCTGGTGAGGGAAAGATCATAGTACAGCATATGTGCTATTTTTACTGAGAGAAGCATAGTACATACTGTTGCTTCAGGGTGGTCATATACCTGCTACCTGTCATTCTCGGACAGATATCTGTCTGTCTATGGCCATCCCTATAGAGGGAATATCAAGATTGTAGCAGAAAACAAGCATACAGTATTATAGAGTAGAGCATTTTAGTTCACTAAGCCTAAGGATGGTGTATTTTTAGTAAAGGTACAACTGTATTCTTAAGGTCTACTATTATAAACAAAGTGGTATCCTGATGACTGACTATGAAATGTAGAAAAAAAATGTAGGATGGGGATCCTTTACATTTTACATGTCATTTATTTATTTTTTTTCTGCACATTTATGGTGCATATATGCAGGGCTGCTTGAGCATTTTCCGTAATAGTTTTTGTCTACTATCAAGCGCAGGCATCTAGAGCTGCTTGTACTGTATAAAGCAGACTCAAAGCCTCATTGCCCAAATTCCACGCTGCTCTGGTAAGTAACGCTCCAACATTTCAACATTTCAGGGCAGTGTAAAAAACCCTGATCCCTCCTATCTTTTGCAGGCTCATCACTATGATTGGCTACCTCACTGGCCAATAGGAATGTGCAGGATAGGACATTGCTATGGAGGAGCCAACCATTGGGTCATTACTTAGGTTCTCCCACTGGTCATATTTTGGCAACCTCACTGGCCAATAGGAATTTGCAGGCAAGGACATTGCTACGGAAGAGCCGGCCATTTGGTCATTACCTAGGTTCTCCCACTGGTCATATTTTGTCTACCTCACTGGCCAATAGGAATGTTCAGGATAGGACATTGCTATGGAAGAGCCGGCCATTTGGTCATTACCTAGCTTCTCCCACTGGTCATATTTTGGCTACCTCACTGGCCAATAGGAATGTGCAGGATAGGGCAATGCTACGGAAGAGCCGACCATTTGGTCATTACCTAGGTTCTCCCATTGTTCATATTTTGGCTACCTCACTGGCCAATAGGAACGGCCAAATGGTCGGAAGAGCCGACCATTTGGTCATTACCTAGGTTCTCCCACTGGTCATATTTTGGCTACCTTAGTGGCCAATAGGAATGTGCAGGATAGGACAATGCTATGGAAGAGCCGACCATTTGGTCATTACCTAGGTTCTCCCACTGGTCATATTTTGGGTACCTCACTGGCCAATAGGAATGTGCAGGATAGGACAATGCTATGGAAGAGCCGACCATTTGGTCATTACCTAGGTTCTCCCACTGGTCATATTTTGTCTACCTCACTGGCAAATAGGAATGTGCAGGATAGGACATTGCTACGGAAGAGCCGATCATTTGGTCATTACCTAGGTTCTCCCACTAGTCATATTTTGGTAATGATGTCACCACTATCTTCTTCCCTTGTAGAGCTGATGACAGCTCAGGGAACTGTTATTCAGCTATGAGTACTGTTAAGATCAGTTGCATGCACCAAGTTGTTTGTTTTTTTTTTCTTTTTTTTTTTAAAGTGGAGAGTTTTTTCAATTTATTTTAGCGCGACAGGGTTTCTTAAAATCTGAGATTTTTGTGAATCTATTGTAGCCAGATTTAGCTTTTTTTTTTTTTAATGGAAGAGATTGCAATTTCATGATTATCTGCAACCAGTTTCTCTAAGAAATATAGTGGGGTGGTACTTGGAAATCTGGAACACCTAATGTGCATTTTCACATGTCATAAATGCCGCAATAAAAATAAAACCACTTGGTACAACACATCTCTTTAAAACTTAAAATTTGATCTTAGTTCACCTTTGTTGCACTGGAATGCTGTTCTTAAAAAAAACACATTATTTATTTAGTCTTTTATGGGAGGAAAGATATCTTACACCAAACTTGGCAAGGTTTCCAATGGTTTTATACAGCTTATATAAATGTACCTCTTTGTGGTATTTTATGAACTGCTATGACCAGTGTCCTGGTTATTACAACTAATCTTTCAGGTCTTTGAAATACTTTCCAAACAAGCCAAACATAATGATACACAAAACCTCAATTTTGAGCCGTTTGATCATGCATTGTTCATCATACTAAAGACTGTTTTAGTGGATTTATTTTTAAGTAAATAACGATGAAGTGAATCATTGCAACTGCAGAATAATTTAATTTTGAATGCGTAAATGACAGTACAAGAATGTACTCCGATCAAGGTTCTTAAACATCTATTATCTCAAGCAGCATTTAAGGGAGTACATTTTCATAATAACTAGTCACAAAATATGTGTGACGGGAGGCATGTTACCTAACTAATGGAAAATATTCCATGTTAGCAGCAGCATCCACAGGTGTCAAACTGGCAGCCCTCCAGCTGCTGCGGAACTAAAAGTCCCATGAAGCATTGCAAGACTGACAGTTACAAGCATCACTCCCACAGGCAGAGGCATGATGGGACTTGTAGTTCCGCAACAGCTGGAGGGCCACCAGTTTGACGCCCCTACGAGAGAGTGGGGCAAAATAAAAATATGCATACTTATTGGTGTACCTAAACCCAAGCACAAATTTTAATATATTAAAGTTTCCCTATCCATAGAATCCCCCTCTATATATATCTCCATAACGCAGGCCCCAGGTGTTTTGTAGTCCATAGAGAGAACTAGAAACAATGCCAACAGAGGGGGAGTGCATTAGAAATGATGAGCTCCAAAGCGTTCTGGTAGGATCAACAGATACAACAAAATTACTTATTGAACAGATATAATAAAATGCTTCCATTGGTATAACAGACCAAAAGGTAGCAAATAAGAATTTATTTTTAGGGTTTACGCACACATTTAAGGCAACTGTTACTACCCTATTGTTTATGTCATAAAAAACAGTGTTTCATGTCTATAGTGGGTCTCTTGATTAAAAGGGCAGAAAATAATGAATGCATACAGACAATCAAATATGAACTATTGGTTTTCAAATGAAAGTCTGGAAAATGAAATAAAAGCCTGATTGAAAAAAAATAATAAGAATTAAAAATAATTCCAAAATTTAAATGCCCCATATATTGGAACTCACTGTAGCTCATTTGTAACTAACAGTGCCATTATTTTATCAGACTGATTTCCACGCATACCACTTTAAAACAGCCCCGTTCACCATAGTATTCATTTTTGCCAATGTTACATTTTACCCAGCTGTTGCTTCGCTAAAAACACAATATTATACCCAGCTTGTGCTCCTTGCAGCACATCAGACACAGCTTGTGATGCTGCTCATTATACACAGTCTGAGCTAAACCGAGACCATCATTTAACCTATGATCGCTGTCTGATCATGTGCCTTCCCTGCTGTTGTCAGTGCAGTACCAGAGAATGTCAGTACAAGTAGAACACTACATGAAGAGAGGGAAACTTCATCTGCCTTACTGTGCTCTACACTCCTACTGGTAGTTTCTAGACTGTCATTTCCGTGACTGCAGAATAAAGCAGAGCTCACTGACTTCACACTGAATTCTTTAATTATTAGGCAACAACTTAAGCAGAAAAACAAAAAATGTTACTATCTTCTACAGTTCATGCAACAGAGCATCAGATATAAATGTTGAATGTGCAGAATAATACTTGTTATCCACTTGCAACCAGCCACCGTGTATACACTGCAGCGAAGTGGCGCTTTAGCATGAAATGACGTACCGGTACGTCATTTAGTTCATGGTACCATCATGTCATGATTGGTGGGCAGGGATGTCAATCAATGGGTCCCGGTGGACCCGATGTCTGCCAGCCACCCACGATCATCCCCGGGAGAGGCAGAGCGGCAATCTGCCCATGCACATAGAGCAGATCGCTGTTCTGCAAGGGGACAAGAGGGAGATCTTGTGTTCCTGCTAACCAGGAACCCAGATATCTGCCATCTCCCAATCAGTGCAACCCTCACACAGTTAGTAAGCACCCCCAAACTTAACTCTTTGATCATCCCTGAAGTTAACTGCCAGTGTCATTAAAACAGTAACAGTGCATTTTTTTTAGCACTGATCAATGTATTAGTGACACTGGTCCCCAAAAATGTCAAAAGTGTCAGTTTGATGTCCGTTTTGTCCGCCGCAATTTTGCAGTCCTGCTAAAAATCACGAATTGCCACTATTACTAGTAAAAAAAAAAAATTCCATAAAAATATTGCATTGTTTGTAGACGCTATAACTTTTGCGCAAACCGATCAATATACACTTATTGGGATTTTTTTTTACCAAAAAATATGGAGCAGAATACATATTGGCCCGAAATTAATGAAAAAATTAGATTTAAATTTTTTTTTTTTTTGCTGTGTTTTACAGCAGAAGGTAAAAATTCTGAAATTTTTTTTCAGAATTGTCATTTTCTTTTTTTATGTTTATAGCGCAAAAAATAAAACCCGCAGGGTTCATCAAATACCACCAAAAGATAGCTCTATTTGTGGAAAAAAAAAGGAAATTTATTTTATTTGAGTACAGCATCCCGCACGGCCCTGCAATTGTCAGTTAAAGTAACGCAGTGCCGTATTGCAAAAAATGGCCTGGTCATTAAGGGGGTAAAACCTTATGGTTCAGAAGTGGTTAAAGCAGTATGTTTTTATTAGGCTCCCCAAATCAGGCATTGGACATTTCGATAAGAGATTTGAGGCATCTAGGGAAAACCTGAAATTTGCTGTTATAAATCATTCCCCCTTCAGCTTACGCTTTCACTTACATTTAATAGTTGTTGCTTGATCTTTCCTCTCCCCTATTCTACCCCCAAAAATTAGACCTGAAAGCTCAACTCCTGCAATATAAAATAAAACAACACCAGTGCATACAGTTATGTAATATTAAACACATTAAATGCAATTTAAATACAATTCGGGTAAGTACCTGTACAGTAGAACAGGTATGTGTACAACAGAACCCAAATTGGTTGAGGGTGTTATAATATAGTACTAATTATGAATTTTCAGATGACAAAAACTGTATGTGCAGGCTATAAAATTTTTATCGTATGTGAACACAATGTCCAATTTTAATTTAATTAGTACAGTTTTCGTCCGAAAAAAATCGTAAGAGCAAGACTACGCATGCTCGGAAACTAAAGAATACACACAAAACAGTATACATGACATTGCTTCTGAAGTTGAATTCTGTCCTATGAGAATTTTCACATGAAAGTAAGCTCTTCACTTTCAACATGAGACTAGCCTGCAACAAAAAACAGACAAAAATTAGTCTGATAAACTGATCGTGTGTACGAGACTTAGGTACCACCTGTGCGCTAGCAGCTAGCACCTGTCTGTAGTCCTATTTCTGACACCGTGCTGCTAATGGCAGTTGCACATCTTAGATAAACAATTGGAAACCAGTCAATTTGGTACTAGCATAAGAGATTACCATGATCGATCACAGTAATCAAATGCATACGAAAGGTTTATTTACAAACAAACTTCTTTAGCCTGCATATGGGTCCTTTCACACGGGCTTTCCGCCTGTCGGACCCTGTTTTGCTCAGCAGGGGATCGATCTGCCGATCCCCACTGAGCTGGCGGATGACAGGGCCGTCTTCGCTCAATGTTCAGAGACAGACCTGTCAGATGCCCGCTCTGCTCTATGGGAGATCAGATGAAAACGGACCGCCTGTCGGTTTTCATCTGATCCTATGCAATCCTCCAGACGGATGGAAAATAGGGTTGGACAGGATCCAATCAGATATCACCGGGTGTCAGCGGACATGTCACTGCTGACATCCACTGCCCCATAGGGGTGCATGGAGCATCCGATCAGGTCTGCCTAAAAAAACCAACAGGCGGACCTTTTCGGAAAGCCCGTGTGAAAGAGCCCTATGGTACTGCGCATCCATGTGCACAGAGAAGACTTACAATATTACAAATAATGACAGCTTGTATAAAATTTAAATACATTGAATTTAAAAAGTTAACTGTAACTTATAAATAATATGTAAAATTATTTAAAATACAATTTTTTTACACTTGTCAGCTAATAGTAAAACATGAACAGGATGTTTACTATAACAGCGTACTAATAAAATGTCCTTAAAAAAATTGTATGTAACAGTTTTTAAGATAGGCATATTAGTCATAGAGTTGTCAAGTTAATTGATGCCTACTAAGGCTGCCTAATTTGATTGAGGTATCTAGGCTTCAATGACCTCTGTTCATCAAAGAGTTTAAGACTCCACTAATATTAGTAATTCAGTAAAGCAGTGCAAAGAACATTGAACCAACGTTTCTGGTTTCTATGAGTTGGTGCACTTTGTTGTAATTTTAATGTACTATCAAGTATTCAAGAGGACTGTCATGAAAAGAACTTGCAAGAGTTTTTCTGTTGCACACTTTTTAGTATCCATTGCCATTAGTTAGGACTGAGTATTAGTAGATGAATCACATTCATTTTAATAGTAGAGCCTGCTATCAATTAAAAAAAAAAAAAAAAATGCTACTCCCAATTTAAAGTTTAGACAAAGATCACATGGTCTTTGGTTACCAGAAGCATCGCTGTTGTTGGACATAATTAGAGAGTCATTTTTTAGTAAGACAGATCTTGCTGGACGTGCCCCAATTCACATTGACTGTGACTTCGAAATCGTGAGACTTCATCTGAAATAGCATAATTTCAAACCTGCATTTCAGTGTGACTTGAAAGACATATGTGCGGCTTTATGCACAGATGTCTATCCAAGTTGCACCTGAAATCACCATGACAGTGCAGGAACTACTTTTTCAAATCAGTGCGGCAACGCAAAGTCGGCGTTGCACTGATTTCAACAGAGCAATTGCTGGCAATAGGCTGCAAACTGTCAATTTGACCTGAAGATAAGTCGCTCCAATATGAATGGGGCCAAAGAAAAATGATCAAGAAACAATTTTTAATAGCACTAAGCAGGAAGTAGAATCTGCATACATAATAAATAATGGTGGCTGTCTAATGAACATATATAATTTCAAACAATATATAACAAACAATATATAAGAACAAGGTTTTTAATGCAGGGGTAGGTAAGAACAAACTGTGTACACTCATACGATTATTTTAATTTTGCCCACACTAAGCAAGGTAAGGGGAATATTTAAGCAGTCAGTATTTACAATTCCCACAATCCCACTGACCGAACCAATACTTCTGAGTATAAAGGAATAATACATCTCTCACAATAAAGGACTTATTGTCTCAACATACTATTTGAAGGTAAGAGTGTTATCATGTAGATGCAGGAAGGTGAGCATATCCTTGTAAATTTCTCTAAAGGTCAAAATTCACACAAGGCTTTGAAAGGCTGAATCAGGATGGCAGGGGTAGGTAAGAACAAACTGTGTACAGTGCCCCCCCCCCCCCCCCCGGAAACCAAACCTGCTATTCTGCCTAGTTTGGGCTAAGTATAGATTTGCCTAAACTTGATCTCATTTCTGTATATAAAAAAAGATTAAAGTTCCCCTTTAAAACAAGATGATCAATGTGTAGTTTCGCAAACTTTTTCTTTTTCTTCCCAACTCATCTATCATTGTTCCAATAAGTAAAGTGCATATCAATATTTAATAAACACAGAACATTTCTAAAGGTCTCACAATGATGTGATCAGCATAATAAACCAAAACTTAACCATAGAACTGTAGCTGCTTTAGTAGCAGACACCAAATGTAGATTACCCCCAAAATAAAAAAAGGTTTATGTCTTTTTTAAAGCCCATTATCAGTCCCCTTTGCTGCCTCCCCAAGTCAACCCCCCCCCCCCAACCCCACATGCAATTTTTAAAAAAACATTGTGAATACATACCTTTACATCAGAGTTGTTTTCTGCAGAATTGTAGTGTGACCCCCTGATGACATGGTGTGTCCATGACCTTCTAAGATTACAGGAAGTGGGTTGAATGATAGTGGGTACCAATCAGTCTGGGAGAACTGGCACTGGATCAGGGAGCAGTAAATCTTTAGGGGACAGTCCTGGGGAGACGGTGAGTTTTGTAGAAGAAAACATTTTTTGTTCTGTAATACGCTTGACAATTTTATTTATATTTAAACTGGAATTGGGGTTTCATTTTCATACATGCCATCTTACAATGGTGCCATCATGCCAGACTTTGTGTCAAGGTATGCCAGAGTGATTGGGTGGAGAAGATTAATTGTTAATAGGGACTTTTAGGCCCCTTAATACGGGCTTTCCAATCAGGTCCATCTGTCAGTTTTTCAGGCAGACCTGATCGGATGCTCCATGCACCCCTAAGGGGCAGAGGATGTCAGCAGTGATATGTCTGCTGACACCTGCTGTTATACAATCCAATCCTGTCCATGAAATCCAGATGGATGGTAACCCCATTTTTCATCCTTTTGGCAGATTGGATGGGATTGGATGAAAGGTGGGACAGGCGGTCCGTTTTCATCCAATGTCCCCATAGAGGAGAACGGGGCTCTGACAGGTCTGTCTCTGCACAGTGAGCGGAGATGGATCTGTCATCTGCCTGCTCAGTGGGGATCAGCGCATCGATCCACTGCTGAGCAAAGCAGGTATTTGCGGGGCAGAACGCCCGTGTGAAAGGACTGTTATGTGGAAACATGATTCCCACCTAACGTTGGGATTCCCACCTCCACCTGATCCTAATGTCAGCTGAAGGTTTTTTATATCTATCCATATATATATATATAATTTGCCTTTGTCTAGCTAGAGGAATCGCTGGGAAATCTTGTGCATATACTCTGATGTACTGTTATGTCTTTGCATGATGATTTCCTCCATAAATACACTATATTACCAAAAGTATTGAAATGCCTGCCTTTACACGCACATGAACTTTAATGGCATCCCAGTCTTAGTCCATAGCGTTCAATCTTGAGGTGGCCCACCCTTTGAAGCTATAACAGCTTCAACTCTTCTGGGAAGGCTGTCCACAAGGTTTAGGAGTGTGTCTATGGGAGTGTTTGACCATTCTACCAGATTTGTGAGGTCAGGCACTGATGTGGATGAAAAGGTCTGGCTTGCAATCCCAGTTCTAATTTGCCCCAAAGGTGTTCTTTTGGGTTGAGGTCAGGAGTCTGTGCAGGCCAGTCAAGTTCTTCCACCCCAAATGTGCTCATCCATGTCTTTATAGACCTTGTTTTGTGCACTGGTGTGCAGTCATGTTGGAACAGGAAGGGGCCATCCCCAAACTGTTCCCACAAAGTTGGAAGCATGAAGTTGTCCAAAATGTCTTGGTATGCTGACACCTTAAGAGTTCCCTTCACTGGAACTAAGGGGCCAAGCCCAAGCCCTGAAAAATAACCCTACACCATAATTCTTCCTCCACCAAATGATTTGGACCAGTGCACAAAGTAAGGTCCACATAGACATGGATGAGCGAGTTTGGGGTGGAGGAACTTGACTGGCCTGCACAGAGTTCTGACCTCAACTCGATAGAACACCTTTGGGATGAATTAGAGCGGGGACTGTGAGCCAGCCTTCTTGTCCACATCAGTGCCTGACCTCACAAATACGCTTCTGGAGGAATGGTCAAACATTCCCATAGACACACTCCTAAACCTGGTGGACAGCCTTCCCAGAAGACACATTGGATGCTTTCAGCTGCCATTGTGCTTTTTCTGGGTGTCCAAATCATCCCTGTACCTTTAAGGAGGAGTTGGCTCCCTCCAGACAAACCTGCCCTTAATTTATACACTGCTACTGTATATGTGCTCCAACTTGGAGACTCTCAAAGCTATAGAGTTAGGATCACATTATACAGACGAGCCTTGAGGAGGTCACTGTGAATTTCACATATATTTGAAAATGTGGGCAACTAAACCCTCTGCCTTTATCATGAATTGTTAGACAGGGTTCATTTGTTTTTTGCAGGCTAGCTGATAAGTATGCTAGGAATGTTTTTGTTGTTAGTAATAAAACACAGATTAGTGTCTGCAGGACCACACAAAAAAGTGGCAAAGGGCCGCAGGTTGGGCATCAGGGCTTGAATGCATAATAACACGATTATCTCTCCATAATACCTTCTGCTGGGATCTGTGTACACTTTTTTTTTTCGTTTTGCGCAATTCTTAAACAGACGTTGTTTGTGGTTTTTCTCCAATTGTTTTGTTGTATTGGCGTCTTTCATTTATAGTATAAAATAAATAATTTGTATTTTGCATGTGACAGGGGATCACTATGACTCGTCCGGACAGCTTTGAGTTAGTAATACTTATGGAATAGTGACAGTATGCAAAGGGGTTAATTGTTATTATGTGTCCTGTGCTGTCCTTCCCTTCTAGAACCCATTATATATTTTGTTTGAGTCTGAGCACATACTTTAGTTTGTTATTGTAAATAAGAAAATTGGACAGGCTGTGGAATGGCAATCTGCTCTCTCTGATGTTTGCCTGAAGGGCTATATAGTTACATAGTTAATTAGGTTGAAAAAACATTCATCATATAACAATGCCTGCAGTTTTGGTTGAGAGGAAAGCAAAACAAAACCCCCTGGGTAACTCTTGCTAATTTTGCTTCACTTGGGAAACAAATTCCTTCCTGACACCACAAGGATAGTTACATCAGTTATCTGGAGCAGAATATTCATATATAATGCTTAATAATTATAACTGGGAATATGAATTTAAATTGTAAGAAAATAAACGACTTTTTCAAAAATTTTAATGGATTTTTCCATTAGTGCAGCAAGGCATGCCACAATTTTACTACTTTCACTGTAGAGAATCTCTTCCTAGCCTGCAAAAAATTAATTTCTTTTATATACAACTGATTTCCCACAGTTTTTGAGCCAGACCATGCGAATAAAGTGTTACTAAACTCACAACAGTAAAATCAGTGTGTATATGCAGTAAAGCATGCTTGTTCTACTCACTGTGGAACCTAAGAGGTTAATCCGTTGCATTGTGTATAAAAGCTGTTTGATCCTGTCTCTCTGATCCTCCTCTTCTTCCTGATTCTCCTCTTTTTTTTCTTGAGAGGCTGCATGTGATCAGCACAGGGCCAATCAGCACTGTCCAGACAGAGGGTCAGAGGAGAACAAAAACTCCTCCTACAAGCTTTACTATGAACTGATACAAGTCACAAGGCTGCTATATACTGCTAAAGAGAAAAGCTATTTCTATTTATATATATATATATATATATATATATATTTGTGTTATTATTTATATTTTTATATATATATATATATATATATATATATATATATATATATATATATTTATTTATTTATGTATATTTATTTATATTTCTATAAATATCTATTTATATTTACTAAAATAATTGCATTTTCATGTTCTGTGTACTGTGGGAGACCAGATGCAGTGAATGCGGGGTCTGGGTTTAGTAACACTTAAAAAGTTTATTTGGCAAATCGTTAATACTGACCATGGATATATTTATACAAATAATGAAGCCAGCTCAAAAACTTCTCTTTTTTTCCAAACTAACATTTTTCTAGCCTATTATTATAATATTAATATCCCTTTTAGTAACTAAACCTCAGAATGTCACATTCCCAAAGCTGTTCCTCATATTCTAGGGGACTTACAAATGATTCATTGCTGTACTTGCATTGTAACTCTTAATCTTTGTTACACATCGCAAGATCTCCCTTGCCTTTGCAGCTGTTATGTGGCATTGATTGGTGCTGTTTAACTTGGAAAATCTAACTAGGAAAATCTGATATACGGAAATCAAGATGTAGAACCTTACCCAATCGCATGCAAGCAAAATGGTGTTTTTGTTTTTGTTTTTTTGGGTTTTTTTTCTTGAATGTTATTAGATATTCTTTGCAAAGTGAAACTTCAACACATTTACTATGCTTCATAGAAAATTCCCTTGCAAAGTGAACATCCTTTTTGCCTTTAGAAAATCAACTCCACTGTCGTTTTGCACATTATGGCATACTGACAGTAGCAGCAGATATCCCACCCCCTGGGCATTATACATACAGAGTCACCTACCTGCACTGCCAGATCTTTAGCCAATAGAACAGGGTTTATAGATATGGGGAAGCATGTGACCTCCGCCATGTAACACTGCTAGGGCTTTAGAAGGTAATCACCAAGCCTGAATGGACGCAAAGGCTATAGATTTTTAATTATTGCATTAAAGTGATTGTAAAGTCTTTTTTTTTTTAAATAACAAACATGTTAGACTTACCTGCTCTGTGCAGTTGGTTTTATACAGAGCAGCCCAGATCCTCCTGTTCTCAGGTCCCCCTTCTGTGCTCTTGGCCACTCCCACCTGTTGAGGTCCCCCCCAGCAAGCAGCTTGCTGTTGGGCACCCGAGCTGTCACAGCTCCCTGTGTCCATTCAGACACAGGGGCGCTGCCTGTCCCTGCCCCCTCTCTCTCCTGATTGGCTGACTGACTTTGATTGACAGCAGCGGGAGCAGGG
The DNA here is from genome assembly GCF_965119305.1 of Pelophylax lessonae. Lineage (NCBI taxonomy): Eukaryota > Metazoa > Chordata > Amphibia > Anura > Ranidae > Pelophylax > Pelophylax lessonae. Next base: position 222,082,174 of record NC_138773.1, read on the forward strand.
GAGCCCATGGCAGCTGAAACACTCCTGCAACATCGCTGGATAAAGATGGTCTCCGGTACGTATTAGGGGGCTGCTGTACACAGATTTTTTTTTTGTTTTTTTATCCTAATGCATAGAATACATTAGGATGAAAAAACCTTCTGCCTTTACAATCCCTTTAAATTACTCTAATCCCAGCTATTATATTTTAAAAGTAGAAGCAACATAATTGCTGTGTTGCACATTGCTTGTACAGAAAGCAAAACTGTGGAAGGGGCCCAGCAAGGTTACCCACTAAAAGCTGCCTATAGGAGGGGGCGGATACAAGACCAGTCATCCTGTACAAGGAGAAAAATCAGCAGTGAATGGATTTATTACAGAAGGCTCCTGTACAGGGATAACATTTTATGCTGTATTACTGCACAGATCTGGAAGTACTTCACAAACAAGATTCACCCACGAATGCATACGCCTCTTGTGTTTCGACAATATTTGCTTATCCAAATGTTCAGCTTTAGACAATATGCAAATAAAGGATTTGGATTTTCCCCCATCTGCATTCTTGTTCAAAGTCATTGCAGTTGATTTTCTAAAGGCAAATAGACTGTTTTCTTTAAAAGGAATTTGCACTTCACAAGTTTTCCCCAGAGCCTAATAAATAGGATGAGGCTGTGCTAACTTCCATCACCCAATCGTGTCCAGTGAAAAATTATTATTATTTTTTTTTTTACTTGCGTGTAATTGGGTGTTCTTTGCAATGTAAAATTTCATCACATTCACTAAGGTCTAGGGAAAATGCACTTGCAAAGTCCAACTTTCCTTGCAAAGTAAACAGCGTAAGTGCCTTAAGTAAATCAATCCCAGTGTCTCAGGAAGTATTGAAGCCCATGGATCAGTGCAAAACTAGACAACTAACATCTTCAGAAGCAGGTCAGCAACGACAACCTGCATGTTTCTCTGGGCCAAAGTTTACTTTAAGAATTATCACATTATATATGAGAGGACCACTGAAAAGGGCTGGATCATAGAAAAGTCTCATGTGTTTTCTTCCCACCAGACACCTCTTTGCCCTCAAAAGTTAAGGGCAAAACCACTACCCTCAAAAATCGACCACTTTTGAGGGCAGTGATCTATCAGGATTCAAAAACAATATTGAAAGCTATTATTTTCAAAAGATACATTAGTGTTGGCTAATCCAAAACCAACCCTTCTAGCTTCACCCCTCAAAGGGAAGACCTCTCTCTGAGCAATAAAATAGCTCCAATACTTTGTCGTAATCTTCTTAAGAGTATTCTTTCCCACTGCAATTCATAGCAGGTATTTTTTATCTCAGTTCATTGCCTGTAAAAAAAAATACTCTATGAATAGTGGCAGTCCTAGAACATTTTTAACAGCCAGCTACCCTAGTGGGTTTTTGAGGTTAAAATCCTGTTCTATTAGCAGCCCCTTGGATCCTTCTCTTTTCCTGTGTTCATATATGTCTTTTTATGTTGTTGTGACTCCTTTCAGAAAAAAAAAAAAATAATTCCAGGTCATTCCAGTAGTTGCATGTACTGTGTGCCACAGCCAGCTTTTGTTACAGACGTACCACTTGAGAACAAAATTCATTTCAAGTCAAATTCATCCCTGACAGGTGAGACAGACTCACTTGCTGTTTTGGGATTTCGTTTATATTGAAGACATTTTGAGACTCTTTCGTCGGTTCTACAAAGAGTCATTGTGCTGCCACTATAAATAAGAATTCTATGAACAGTGTCTACTTTTGATTAAAGCAGCTATTATCTTTTATCACAGCAATCTGAGAACTTTTATTGGTGACAAAATATTGTACTAATTTATAATGTATTCTGGAGCATTATAGCTCATTATTCTAAAGTTGCATATTTGTAGACATTCTTCATACAATCCATATAGCACATTTACACAACATAAACCTTTAGTGCCCCTAAGACATACAGTGCAACGTGTATGAAGCACAAAATATTGTCTTCGTGTTATTAAAAAGTTGAATAAACCCACCTGAATTTTACAGCCAATGAAGCTGCCTCCCACTAGCAGCCAAGGGAGCTTGTGGAAGGAGGTCAGATATTGATGTTGGTTGGACAGGAACATCTGGCTCAAAATTGTCATTCCAGTTCATCTCAAAGGTGTACAAGCTATTCTACTGCTTCTGTGCTTGCGATCAGCAATGATATCAGCACTTTGATGCTTTGACAGTTCGATTGAGGGCAAAAGCAAATGTGACAGTTATCCTTCACAACATGCTTTGAATTTAAAGTGGAACTTTACTCTAATCTTGATAAACTTGATAAAAAAATAATGTTCTTTAGCAAGGAACATATATTCCACATCAATATTTTTGCTACTAAAATGAGTGTCTGCTGTAAAATGCTTTTAGCATTATTACTGTTTCTTCTTGTCAGAGGGTGCTATTTTGCTGAAGCCCAGAGCATCTGAGCAGCAGTAAATTATAAAGCGGAACTAAACTCATCGATTTACTGGTTTCAAAAAACTGTTACAATTCTTGAATGCAGGAATTGCTAAATGTCACATTTGCCTGTGTCCTCAATCAAACCATCAATTGGCTGCTGTCTTAAATGTTCACATGCGCAGCACCATGGCAGTTGCAGATCAAACAGAAGTAGCTTACTTGGCTGTAAAGGATAGGAGGGTTTATTTCCACTTCCGCTGTCCATAGATCAGCCTCTACAAATTCAGCAGTGCCTAAAAATGGAGAGTAACTGAACATGTGCATAGCAGGGTGAGACAGTGTATTACTGGGTTTTAAACAGTATAGACACTTATTTTAATGTTTTACATAGCTATTCCTGCAGAAGGGGCCAGCATGAAGTGATTTAGCAGGACTTAATTTTCTGACTAAAGTTCCACTTTAAATGTTTTGGGAAACTGTTAAATCATGAGTTTAGTTACGCTTTAAAAGTAATTGCTATTTACAATTCTTAGAAATACATTTTTAGGCCTTATTACAGTTGAAGTGCCAGAAGCCAGCAACTGTTAGACAGAATTCCAAGTACTGAGAGTCATGCCATAAACTAAGCCTTTCAACCTAATCTTCCCAGTAGCCCTAACATTGAGTCCCACATTGACCCTCCCTGTAACCCTAACAGCCCACATTGACCCTCCCTGTAACCCTAACAGCCCACATTGACCCTCCCTTTGACCCTAACAGCCCACATTGACCCTCCCTGTAACCTTTAAAATAACCCTTTCTGTAAGCCTAAATATAACTGCCACATTATTCCTCCCTGTAATTTTAACACTCACCTCTACATTAATCCTCTTTGTAATTTAACATTCCCACTGACCAGTGCAGTAACCGACCCCACTATAAACATATACCCTTACTTGCATACATATATCTCCTGCACTGGGATCATATGTGCTGACCAATGCTGGCCATAGGTAGTGTCCATTTCCATTCCATTCCATTCCGAAAAAAATCGAGTCATGGTTGGCCCTGAAGCACCACCTGGCTTAACAAAAGTTACGTTTTATTTAACAATCTCAAAGTAAAATTTTCAGCCAAACAGTGACTGCATCTTATCAGGAATAGTTACTGTTTAGGTATTTAGGCAGCTGCGGCTGCTGAATACAGTAGCGTGAAGTGGAAATTCCTCTAGCCAAGCTAAACAGCATTTTGACACAATTTCTCTTGTTCAGCCATGGAAAATCTACCAGTGTATGCCTAGATAGCCACTCTTCGATAAAAAATATACCTGTGCTGGGATTCCTAGCGAAAATCTACTGTTCTAGTTTACCTATGGATTCTACAGTGTGACTACATTGTATTACTTTAGACCAGTGCTTATAATCTGATTATACTGTCAACCATAGTAGATTCCATGGCTATGTGCTTAATTCTATGTACCTGATAACAATGGGTGTATTTAAAACACTCCAAGGCCACTTTTCTGGTGGTGGCCCCTTTAGGAACTACCTGAGCCTAGTTCAGGCAAGCATTTGCACAAGCATTGGCAACATTACCAACATGTTTTGCAAGTTCAGGTATTTCTTACTACAGCCACTTTAAGAATCTATGGCCATGGCAACATTGAATTCTTAAAGAATTACCACCAGTTCTCCATTAAGGAAACTGATGGAAATTAGGACAAACTCTGATCTAGCGTACTGAGGTATGCTAATACTTAGAACGGGCTGTGCTCATGCTGGGAACCTGTCACACATGTGACACAGCACTGTGTCCCCCACCTCATTTAGCTGGAAGAATCCCCGTCCAAAAGCTAAATGTAAAAAGAAGTGCTGGGGATACAGCTAAAGTCATTTGCCATAAACAGTATGGGCAATGCCCATATTTTGGAAATCACTTTTTACCAGGTGGGTGGACTTGATGGGGAACTGAGAGACTTGTTTCCCATTAGCCCTGCTCCACTTTTGAGTGATGTGCACAGCAGTGGGTGGATTCAAAAGCCACTATTGGAATAAATAGCCGTGCGCTGTCAATCAAAAGTGAAGTGGACCTTATAAGGAACTAATCTTTCAGTTCCCCATCAGGTCCTGGCCATTCCTAGTATGAAAATTCTCAACTATACATCTGTCAGTACAACGGCTGCAGTGACCGGGAATGGAAGGAGGGAATGTGGACATTCCTTCCACAGTGCAGACATGGCAAATTCCCCTGACTTTATTAAAACATTTGGTAGTATGTCAACAAAGTTTTTGTTATATGGTCTATGTGCAGACCCAAGGGACCATGAATGGCAAATCCTGGGTATGAAATGCTGGAATACTTGAGAAGCAAAATTCAAGAATTTTTACCATACATTCTGCAAGTGGTACAGTGAGCTGGTGGCACAGCACGTACAATTTATTTATAGTTTGGAATACTGGGCAAAGTGATTTTCTGCAGTATGAAGAGCATTAACTTGACAAGATTCAGTCTGAAGTTTTGCCTCTCCTTGGATTTTCTGTCCTTTTTAGTGAGCAAAGAAAATGAATACAATTTTTCTGTGTATCTTTTTATTCTTTGTGATCCTCCAAGTTTGCCATGAATGGATTCAGAAAATGTCTTCATGATTTTTCTTACTTACACAATGCTGTTTGTGAATAAACATATGGCAGAGGAAAGCACAGACCATACTTGAAAATGCATGTAAACCCTAAATCTATTTTTTTGTATGCTTGGCACAATGCATCACAATTTTCTTAAAGCAGAAGTCCAGGTATAATCAAATATTGTTTCTTGTTCAAATAGTTTGAGACAAATTGCATACAAAGTACTGTACAACCAGTCAAATAGAAAAACAGCTTAAAAGATAAGCATAACATGAAATAATAGCTAGGTATCCATGGCTGAAACAGTTTTGTTAAAGTGAAGAAGAAGGAGTTTCTGACATTGGATTAAAATCATAAGTAACAATATTTATGCTTTATACAACCATATGGGGTAGTGAGGTCTGCCAATAGAATGAGAAAGATGTTTCCCCTAAAGGTAGTTGTGACAATACTCACCGTCACTGGGAGTGAAAGACAGATACATAATGGATTGCTTCAAGTGGGACAGTAATATTTGTCAGCCATGTATCTTGAGAAATATGTGAGGACTATTCCTGTTTGATTTTGAACATGTTCATTGAAAGCGCTAATCACTTTGGCTTCTGTTCCATGTCCTTCAATGTAAGAGACAGGCTTTCCCTATTGTTTGTGTATTGAGAAAATGTGTATTGTATTGCAGGAGCTCAAGGACGGAAAGTCTGCTAGTTAATTGGTAGTGATCAGCTGAACACCCCCCTGTTCGGTTCACACCAGAACATCTCGAACAGGGGAAATGTTCTAGCGAACATAATAACACTCTCAAGTCCTCATTTTAAAAGCTTAAATGTAAGTTAATTATTAATCACCCGCTGGCCAGGGGAGATTCAAACCCATAGCCTCTAACTTTTGTTAAGCTCTGATGTCGTCAGCGCCCCATAATCCACTGCTCAGGTGCAGTGAATAAATTACTGATGTCACGTCAGAAGGGGCGGGGACAATAATAGGTTTTAATTAAAATCCATAATTTATATTTATCACCCGCTGGCAAGGGTATTCGAATCCCCAGCCTCTCATTTGCTATCCCATTATTCTACCAGCTACGCCACCGAGCCAGCTGATTAACCTTAGACTCTCTCTGCCTAACTAACTTCTATCTGAGTTTGACAGCTCTACTATAGGGCTCTGACGTCACCAGAGCCCTATAATCCACTGCTCATGTGCAGTGAATACATTACTGATGTCAGTAATTTATTCACTGTACCTGAGCAGTGCATTGTGGGGCAGCTTGTGAAATCAGGTCACTATATAAGAGCTGTCAAAATTAAAACAGCTCATTCCACGGGAAGCATACACGGAAGCAGCAGCTTCTTTTTTTTCTATTTTTTGGGCGGATGGGCTGCTGATCATCGGGGGACAGTATGTTTTTTTCTTTAATAAAAGACTTTTCCTAAACTGGCTTTTGTCATTATTTTTTTGTACATTTTTTTTTTGGTGAATGGGTATGGGTTACAATGTACCCGATATCCATTCACATAAGGGGGGCCAGGATCTGGGGGTCCCCTTGTTAAAGGGGGCTTCCAGATTCCGATAAGCCTCCCCCTGCAGACCCCCACAACCACAGCCCAGGGTTGTAGGTAAGAGACCCCCATCCCCATCAACATGGGGGACATGGCCGAGCCCCCCTACCCCAAAGCACCCACCCCCCATGTTGAGGGCATGTGACCTGGTATGGTTCAGGAGAAATGGGGGGGGGCGCTCGCTCGCCCCAACCCCATCCTTCCCAGCCAGGCTGTGTGCTCAGATAATGGTCTGGTAAGGATTTTAGGGGGAACCCCATGCTGTTTTTCGTTCTAATTTTGGCGCAGGGTTCCCCTTAAAATCCATGCCAGACCCAAGGGGCCTGGTATGGACAGGGTGGGGGGGGGACCCCATGCGATTTTTTTCAGCAATAATATATATATATATATATATATATATATATATATATATATATATATAACTGTGGTATACACTGCACTATCTGATCTCAACAAACTGTAAAAAGCTAAAATCTCTCTCCCTACTAGCAATATATTATTGATTATAAAATTTGACTTATAAATCACCTGCTGGCCAAGGGATTCAATCTCACAACCATCGCAATTGCAAGACTGGTACTCTACCAGCTACGCCACCAGTCAAGTAGGCTTCAGTTGAATACACTTTCCCTGCCTATCTAACTAACTCCTATCTCACCCTACATACAGTGGATGAGAGAAATGTTATGGAGAGTGTGTTCAGCTTAAAGCGGAGTTCCGGGAACGAAAACGTTTTTTCAATAGACATACCCCCGGGACAGTCAGGGCTAGTACATTCCACAATAGCTAGCCTCTGATCTGTCCCGGTTCGCACTGCACTGCAAGAAGAAATACTCACTTATAAAATTTCTTCTCCAGCGTTGCCATCTCTCTTGTGGGCAGCTGAAGCCGGCGCGAGCCTCTCAAGGGAGGGTGAGGGGAGGGAAAGAAGGAGTAAGAGGTATCCCTGGGGGGAGATCGATATTTCCAGGAGGTGTTGTCATGCGTATACTGTGCGTATGTACAGTGTGGTATCAAAAGTTAGCAGGCAAGAAATTTGTCACCCATGGGTCCCAGAGTTCTTTGTGATTGGCCACTTTGTCTAAGAGTATGGTTTCAATTCTGGTATGGGTCATAGCTTGTGTGCCCCTATTACAAACTACAAGAACACAAGGGAAGGGAGTTTTTCAGGATCTCGCTATCATCTGTTTAGCCGCAGTGGTGACCTAGAGCAGCAGTTTGAATTGTCGTTCTTTTCAAATGTGCCACAGAGGGGTCTGGTGTAATGGGAGAATCAAAAATGTTAGCAAGAATACAAAAAATATTGGAACAAAAAGGTCTGTATAACTGGGCATTCCCACCCTATATGAAAGTGGGAGCCTATATTATTGCAACTGCAAAAGCATTGGGGGGGGGGTAGTGTGACAACATTTTGGAGATACTGGCGGGGACTAGATCCCGTCAAGCAAATATTGTGTAAATAAAAACCTCTCGTGCGTTCTTACATGGATCTTTGCATCCTTTGTGTATTTCTTCCAGATCTGTGCAGCAGTGTTAATTTCGTCGACTAAAACCGACTAAAACGTTTTCGTCGACTAACACAATTCAGATGACTAAAATACGACTAAAACTAAAATGGCATTTTAGTCTTAAGACTAAAATACGACTAAAACTAAAATGGCATTTTAGTCAAAAGACTATAACTAAAACTAAATCGAAATTTGCTGCCAAAAATTAACACTGGTGCATGCTCAAAGCATAAATAATAACATATTAGATTTTTCACTCCAGGACCAGCAGTAGTATATAATGAGTTTGGAAATTGTAGAGAAATGCTTAAATAATGCATTACAAATTACAATTGAACTACACCCATTTGATTATAGATGACTAAAATGAGTTTTAGTCGACTAAAATGTAGGGCGTTTTAGTCGACTAAAATATACTGGAGTTTTAGTCGACTAAATACGACTAAAACTAAAACACTTGCAGAAGACTAAAATAGGACTAAAACTAAAATGCCATTTTAGTCCTAAGACTAAGACTAAAACTAAATTGAAATTTGCTGCCAAAATTAACACTGCTGTGCAGTAATCTAGTATAAAACTTTGCCTCTGTGCAGGGACTTCTTATAATAAAGACCAGTTAGTGCTGCCCTCTCTCCTTGTGCATGGTGATTGTTCTTGTATCAGCCATCTTTTTTCTGAAGGAAGTCTACAGTGGGTGAACGCCCTGGGCCCCTCTGACAGCTCTCCTCTCTGCGCAGGCTATGCGCAACACAGTGATGATGTCACCACTGCATTTACAAGGAAAAATCTGGGTTTTGGTGCGCACAAAGTGAATTTATATCCCTAGTGGCTACTAAGACATATATTTAAAAGAACATGTTTGTTCCCAAAGTTTAGCTTTGAGCAAATAAAGTTTTGTGACTCTTTTGCAGATTTTCCTACCTAATGTAACACATGTGAACACAAATCTATTACCACATGTCAGCGACACATATTGTAAAAATCAACGCAACACATGTTAATATTGTGAAATCTACATAACACAGTGCATGTTAATGCATTTCTATTAACACATGTCAGCACATATTTTGTAAAATCGATGTAACGCAACACATATTAAAGCACGCAAGGGTACTTTAATGCAAAGAAACATGGGAACTAATATAATTAGTTGAAGTTAATTGTTATAATACATTTTAAATTCTACACAATACAGCATATGAATGCATAGCAATGTACTGTACTTGCATTTGCATGTGTTTAATATACATTTGTATTTTATTTGTATAAGAAATTACCCTTAGCAATAAAGTGCTATTTATTATTATTGTTATTGTTATTGTTATTATTATTATTTTATTATTATTATTATTATTATTATTATTATATTGATGAATATTGATTGATGAATATTGTGTTTTTCTCATTCGTGTAGATTATCTCATGCCCACTAAGCTACATGTCTGCTTTTTGTTTAAAAATGCTGGATGAACACTCTGCACACTGCTATACCCTTTCAAGCCAACTGCGTCAAAGTAATCCCTCTTTAGCCAGTCCTACTCTGCTTTGCCACTGCAAGTGATACTGTAGACACAATGCCAACCTGGGGCACACAGACACCTGTTAGATACACCTAATCTGTTTTTTCCAGATCATATGCAAAAAATCTAAAGGAAAACAAGCACACGGCTGCCCTAGCATAATATAGTTTTTATTGTTGACATAAAACGAAACTTGTATAGTAGATGCGCTCACATAATCCTAGGTAATATGGGCATGTAGAATGGATTATCCCCTTCTCCTCTCCTGGATGGCCCCTTTAAGCCGTGCGGAGCTTGATCGATGCTCCTGCCGAACCCAATGGCGGGATCCAGGTCCTCCTAGCTAGGGCCCCGTCATACTCAGCCGAGTTCGCCACTGCGCAAGGATGCCGCGGCCTTCCCAGAAGACTATAGATGGTGGGGAGAGAGAGATGGATCGACTGTACACACCCACGTCCGTTGCTATGATGACACGTTTTGGAGGCGACCTGAGGTAGGAGGCCACGCCTCCAAAATGCGTCATCATAGCAACAGATGTGGGTGCGTACAGTCGATCCGTCTCTTTCTCCCCACCATCTATAGTCTTCTGGGAAGGCCGCGGTGTCCTTGCGCAGTGGTGACTGTGCCAGGTGGTCTGGGCGCGGCTGAGTACGCCGGGTCCCTAGCGAGGAAGACTCAGATCCCACCATCGGGTTCAACAGGAGCAGCGATCGAGCTCTGCACAGCTTGAAGGGGCCATCCAGGAGAGGAGAAGGGGATAATCCATTGTACATGCCCATATTACCTCGGATTATGTGAGTGCATCTACTAGACACATTTCGTTTTATGTCAACAATAAAAACAGAATAATGCTAGGGCGTCCGTGCGCTTGTTTTCCTTTTTTTTTTTTGCATAGATTCTTTGTCCGCCACCCAGTGGATCCAAGTAGAGCTGCAACGCCCTGGCATTGGAAAAGTGTAATTTCTACTTTATAAAGACTATCTATCAGCCAACTTTGAAGTGTCTATCTGGTCAGCGCATTTACTGGTGAAAATCTTTTTATGTATTCTTCCAGATCATGTGCTTCTATAAGGCTGAATCAGCCTTTTCTTGAAACTATGCTATGACTAAGGTTGATTGCCAAATTTTGTAAGCGTTGTTTTCTGTGATTTTTACTGGTTGTACTAATAAAAGCTATGTTTTAGCGAGGACACATGTCAGTAGCTTGCCTTCCTATATTGGATTAGCCTTCTCCCACAGCTCTGCTCCCTGCACAGGCTGTGTGCAGCACAGTGATGATATCACCACTACTTTTACAAGGAAATATCTGCATTTATAAAGGCATTTGATGTACACATTGAGGTTGATTTACTAAAACTGGAGAATGCATAATCTGACAACTCTGCATGGTAGCCAATCATCTTCTAACTACAGCTAGTTCAATTAAAGTGCATTCACTATATCTGGTCCCCCACAGTACACAGAACATGGAAATGCAATAGTGGTTAAAGCTTGTAGGAGGAGTTTTCATTCTCCCATGAATGTCCTATGAGGATTCAGGACCCCTGACCCTCTGTCTGGACAGTGCTGATTGGCCCCCTCCTAAGAAAAAAAAAAACTCTAGTAATACACACCAAAATGAGCATGTGCAGCTTGTCCCCAAGACTCTGTTTTATCAGGAGATGGCTTGGAGACAGTGGAAGAAGGGGAGGATCAGAGAAGACAGCATTTTTACACAATGCGCAGGATTATATAGAAACATAAAAAAGTGACGGTAGAAAAAGACAGAGTAGTCCATTTTTTTTTTCCGTTAACTTTATTGTTTAGATCTATGTTTGTCCCAGGCATGTTTGAAGCCATTTACTGTTGCCTCATCACCTCTGCTGGTAGTTTATTTCAAGCATCAGCTGCAAGCATCAACCCCTATAGGTTCCACAGAGCATAACAAGCATGCTTTACTGTATATACAGACTGATTTTACTGCTGTGGGTTTAGTAACACTTTAAGTTTTCACAAAAAAAAAATGGAATCTGATTGGTTTCTATGCAGAGCTGCACCAAATTTTGCACTCTCCAGTATTAGTAAATCAACCCCAAAGTGAACTAATATCCTTAGTTGCTACTAACACATATTAAAATGAAAACTTTTGTGCCCAAAGTTTAGCCTTGAGCAAATCATGTTTTGTAAAACTTTGGCAAATTTTCTTACCTGCAGATCCTGCCAGTAATAGCATTTCAGACTGACAGTGTTAAGCTGCTGCCTTACAAGTAGCAACAGCATAAATAATTTAATAAAAATAGAATAACTATGAAATGATTTAGTATTCTGTATCCAATATTTGTATTCAAGAAATGACATGCAAGAATAAAGAACAGCGAGCCCCATACTAGTTTTGTTCCAGGGCCCTGTTACATGAATTCATGGTCCTGGTAACCACTTCTGGACCGGAAGGTTTTACCCTCTTAATGACCAGGCCTTTTTTTGCGAGACAGCACTGCATCATTTTAAATGACAATTACACGGTCGTGTGACGCTGGACCCAAAAAAATTGATCTCCTTTTTTTTCCCCACAAATAGAGCTTTCTTTTGATGGTATTTGATCACCTCTGTGATTTTTATTTTTTGCGTTATAAAACAAAAAAATTACAATTCTGAAAAAAATATATATATTTTTTACTTTCTGCTATATAACATTCCCAATAAAAAAAAAAAAAAAAATACAATTACATTTGTTCATCATTTTAGGCCAATTTGCTACATATTTTTGGTAAAAAAAATTCCAATAAGTGTATATTGTTTGGTTTGTGCAAAAGTTATCTCATCTATTTATTTATTTATTTTTTTTACTAGTAATGGCGGCGATCAGCGATTTTTAGCAGGACTACAACATTGCGGCGGACAGATCGGACCCCTAACTGACATTTTTTACACTTTGGGGGGACAAGTGACATTACTACAGTAATCAGTGCTAAAAATATGCACTGTTACTGTACTAATGACTTGGCAGGGAAGGGGGTAAACACCAGGGGTGATCAAAGGGTTACATGTGTTCCTAGGGGTGCTTTCTAACTGTGTGGGGGATTGGCTTGCTACATGAACACAGAGACCTGTATCCCTAAATAAGAGGAACACAGGATCCCTGTGATCATTACTGACAGAACAGCGGTCTGCCGTGTTTCCAACAGCAGACCGCAGTTCTGTCTCCACGGGGAGCGATTGCGGGTGCCTGGCACACATCGTGGCCGCCGTACCCGCTAATTGGCTTCCCCTGTAGCCAATCAGGACGTGTGTTCTCCCCCACTGGCGGTCCCATGAAGCGACGTACAAGTACGTAGTTTGGCGGGACAGAGCCGACCTGCCGCTGTAAAACTATGGCGGCTGGTCGGCAAGTGGTTAATCTGTATGTTGCTTCTCTTTCATTATCCATTCACAGACTGGGACCAGCTAAACTGCAGTGTAGTGCAGAAAAGTCAAGAACATAGCTATACTGTCTGGTGTGGCAGCCTGGTTCACAAGAGTGACTAAAATGAAATTTAAATATTATGGCAGGGTAAAAACTTGACTTTCGGTATATGTATTTCAATTACCAATTTAGCTATTTTTCTGCATTTTAGCTTTAAATTAAAACTGCAGTTTTATGTTCCAAAACGTTGTCCTATTTCTGCAACTCAGATGGGCATTTTGTAGTTTAGTATTTCTTAGTATTTTTGATATGTCCATTTTTTTAGTATTTCCTGTTTAATTAGCAGTGCTTTCCAAAGCAATCAACTACCAGATGACCCCCCCTTCCCATCCCTATTGACTTCAATGAGAAAAATGCTAGATCAGTACAACAGCTAATCTGTGGATTTCTAGACATCCCATTATAGTCAATGAAAGCAAGGGCACAAGTGAACCCTGTCATCATGAAAAGATCTGCTTGCATCTCTGCTGGATCAGGAGCAAAGTATGCCACGAGCTGGTCTGAGGTCTGACATTCTTTTAACGTGCACACAAAGGTGAAACCCTGAAATGCAGTGGAGCATAGTTTCAGTTCTACTTAACTTCACACATTAACTCCACTTTTGTTAAGAAGAAAAAAACATGTCCCTCTGGATGGTCTATGTGCATTGCAGGGATTTTAACAAACTTTGTTGCAGATTTCTAACTTTTGGTATTATGAAGAAATAGCTGTTTGTGTACATGTGCAGAGTGAATCTGTATGGAAGTGGTTTTATAATTATCAATCAGCTGCTGCACCTGCAGGGCTCTAATGAGGAAAGCTGCAGGGTTTGCGTGTCTTTAGGCATGATTTCCCTTTGGGAGTATCTCAACAAAAATGCAATTTTTGTTGCAGGGGATGCTTAAAATCTGATCTGGAACTTATTGCAGACTTCTGAGAAAATCAGTCAGCCAGTTACACAAGCAGGAAATGACATAACTGGGGGGGGGGCTTTCTGTACACCAGCTGTTTCTGGGGTGTGGTCAGTACACATTCTGTGTACAGAACACCTCCAGGTTGCTATATTGCATTTTACAGAAAACTACAGTGCTGCAGATTGAAAAGGAAAGGTAATTTTTAAAAACATTTAGTTACATTATGACGTGTAACAGTTGTACATCTTATCTTTTTTTTTATTTTTCTGTATTTTTTTCCCCACAAAAGTGTAGTTATCCTTTACAGTGGTTGCAAGTCATTACATATATTAGCTATCATGACTGGCCTCAGGGGATAAACAGAGATGAAACAAATACTCCTGCATACGTTTTACTTGTTTATCTGCAGCCCTCTCTCATCCCTAAAATACAGAATTTACACAGCAATCCCCAGCTCCTGAAAGCAGGGATCAGATGTCACCCACTGCCCAGCATAGAGCAAGGAGCTGACATAGTCTCAGCTTTGCATGTTTCCCTATGAGACTTTCTAGAGGGGTGTGTGTCCATTCTCTCTGCACAAATCTCAGATTATGCTCAGCTCCCTGCTCTATGCTGGGCAGTGGGTAACATCAGATTCCTGCTCTTTGGAGACACCTTCCCCCTACCCCCAGCACATAGCAGGTGATTGACAGTCTCAGCTTTGCATGTTTCCCTATGAGACTTTGTAGAGGGGTGCTTGTCCATTTTCTCCACTCAAATCTCAGATTGTCAATCACCTGCTATGTGCTGGGGGTAGGGGGAAGGTGTCTCCAAAGAGCAGGAATCTGATGTTACCCACTGCCCAGCATAGAGCAGGGAGCTGAGCATAATCTGAGATTTGTGCAGAGAGAATGGACACACACCCCTCTAGAAAGTCTCATAGGGAAACATGCAAAGCTGAGACTGTCAATCATCTGCTATGTGCTGGGGTAGGGGGTAGGTGTCTCCAAAGAGCAGGAATCTGCTATTGCTTGGTGTTGAGGCAGTACACATTATAGAAGGATATACTTTGTTCATTTCACAATTCAGGGGTTTACAAGCAATTTAAGCTTTTACAAGTGTAAAACATTTTCCTTTTTTTAGTATAAAGTAGGTGAGTGTTTTTCCTGTGATATGTTCAGTTATGTAATTCCCAGTTGTAATTCCTGTTTGGGTTATCCTTGCTTGTTTTATTCCTATTCGTATTCATATATTATAAGTATTAAATTAACTACTATATCTACATTGCGTGTGCCATAGAAGTAAACTACTCGTAGAACAGACCACCCAAGTGTGTAAAACAAAGGTACACATGCACTATGACATTTGCATTTAATGCCAGTCCAAATATACACCATTATGGAGACCCAGCACATTGATCCATTCATGTCACATTTTGTTCCCCATGGGAGCTAGGCAGGGCTTTTTTTCTCAGAAAAAAGGTGCAGGAACTCAACCACGACCCCCCCCCCCCCAAAAAAAAAAAAACCCTCCCCAAACTGGTCAAAATTTCACTAACAGTGGGAGGGTCTAAAAAAGGGCATCAAACACCAGGAGTGAATTATGTACAGAGTGCAGAGTTCGGCCGGGTTACACACAGAGTGCAGAGTTCAGGAGTGTGCTACGTATACAGTGCAGAGTTAAGGAGTGTGCTGCGTATACAGTGCAGAGTTCAGGGGTGCACTACACAGTGTGCAGAGTTCAGGGGTGCGCTACGTATACAGTGCAGAGTTCAGGGGTGCACTACACACAGAGTGCAGAGTTCAGGGGTGCGTTACACACAGAGTGCAGAGTTCAGGGGTGCGTTACACACAGAGTGCAGAGTTCAGCCTTCTTCCACAGCTGCTTAGCTCAGCATCCCCAATCCACATCTCACTTTTATCCCTCTTCTTCTCTAACACCTATCCTCACACTGTAGATGGCTTTGCCTATCTCACTTGCAGGGAGATCATCCAGTGGGGGTGTCAGCACTCCCACTGCACCCCAGGCACCGGCATCTCCTTTGTCCCCATCCTGCATTCGGAAAACACAGGAAGCCAGACCTCTGTGTTTACAAGTGATAGTGATGAGCAGGGAGGCTCTGAGGAAGAGGCACGGCCTCGAAACGCGTCAGCCCTCCCCTTTTATGAGACATTGGGCTCCTGTAAAGATGCTGCTTTATGGAATTGAAATGCTTGACTTTCATGCATGTTTGTGAGTAGCTGATTTTTATCTTCTTATTATTGATAAACTTGCTGAGGATAATGCGCTAGGCTGGTGCGCCCTTTCTTTGTTTTGTATTTGCAGGGAGCAGAGGGCCTGAGCCAAAGGTGGTGGAACTGAGTTCCACCAAGTTTTAGCTGAAGAAAAGCCCTGGAGCTAGGTCATTACCACATTTATATATGAACATTAGGGAAAGAGTGAGAGGATGGCAGTAAGCTTACCAGTATGTTTCTGGGAGAAACCTAAAACAAAACCCTTGTGACTATAGAGAAAACATAAGAACTCTATGCAGAAGGTGTCCCAGCTGTGATTTGAATGCAGGATCCACCCAAAAGGCATGGGTGCTAACCACTTAGCCATCAATCTTTCTTATCCTCCATAATGCATTCATATTCTATATACTGTTGCTTCCAAGGGTATAAATACAGCATTAGGTCTGGGTCTGAATATTATTCCTGATATTAGGTCTGCTATGTATATTTATTTAGTAACTATGTGTGAGTACTTTTGCAGTCATGCTATATTTTGTGTATTCAAATACCTCAGGGTTAATTTACTAAGGAAGTTAAAGTAGAACTAAAGGCAATTTTTTTTTCATTTTGAATAGAGTAAGGTAGGGTTATAAGCCCTGTCAGTTTTTTTTTTCTTCTGCCATCTCCCATTGGGGCGTTTTCTTTCGCTTCCCATACTCAAAGCAGGAAGTGAGAAAAAAATCCCTCCAAAGTGAGGGAATCCCTTAAAAAAGTGTCCCCATTGGAAGATTTCTCCTCTATTCCTGCTCTGGTGACAACCCAAAATGTGGGATTTGCTTTTACTTTTACCTTGGATGATAATGGTAAACATGACAGAGAGGGTGAATCATCCTAATGGGGGTACAGACAGCAATTAAAACCTGAAAGGGGGTCCTAATCCCTCTCCACTTTATCCTTAAAAAAAAAAAAACAATGAGACTCAAAGTGAGAAGGGGGTTATCCCTGTAGCCGCACATCCGTATAGATCAGCGTAATGGTGGCAACCTCAGCCTGGACTCCAGCCAGGTCACGCCGCCAATGCATTTTACTCTGCCCCCCAGGGCTTAGTCATTGGGGGGGAAAAAAAGGCCTTTTAACCACTTAAGCCCCGGAAGATTTTACCCCCTTCCTGACCAGGGGGTATTTTGCGATTCGGCACTGCGTGACTTTAACGGACAATTGCGCGGTCGTGCGACGCTGTACCTAAACAAATTTGACGTCCTTTTTTTCCCACAAACAGAGCTTTCTTTTGGTGGTATTTGATCACCTGTGCGATTTTTTGATCACGCGCTATAAACAAAAAAAGAGCGTCAATTTTGCAAAAATAACAATATTTTTCACATTTTTTTTATATGAAATTCCCCCCAAAAAAAAGTAAAAATCAAAATTTTTTAAAATTTTCGGCCAATTTGTTTTATGCTACATATGTTTGGTAAAAAAAAATCGCAAAAAGCGTATTTTGATTGGTTTGCGCAAAAGTTATCACGTTTACTAACAAAGGGAAAGATTTTTGTCATTTTTGTTGTTTTTTTTTAACGCATAATGGCGGCGATCTGCGATTTATTTTGCGGTACTGCGACATTGGGGCGGACAGATCGGACCCTTGACTGACATTTGTGACACTTTTGGGGTTACCAGTGACATTTCTACAGTAATCAGTGCTATACATATGCACTGTTACTGTAAAAATACACTGGTTGTGAAGGGGTTAACTTTATTTATGAGGGAGGGGCTGTGTGTATCCCTAGGGGCGTGCTTTCTACTGTGATTGGCTGTGGCTTGAGCTGTAAGGACACTGATCAACGGATCTACATACTAGATCCGTTTGATCAGTGTCTTTACAGCGAGGAGAATGACAGGTGGCTTGTTTACACAAGCTGCCTGACATTCTCCCTCTCCCCCGCCGATCGCCGAGTGACTGGCGGACATCGGGTCCGCTGGTCACACGCGCGGGGGGGTCTGTGACCACGCGGGAGCGCGCCTCCGGGGGCGCGCGCTCGCTCCCTAGACCCTCACAAGCTAGTGACGTAGCCCTACGTCACTTTGCCTGTGAGGGGCTGACTGCCGACGTAGATCGGCGTTAGGCAGTCGGCAAGTGGTTAATTATACTTTAACTTATTCATGCAAACCTGTTCACTTTAAAACCCAATCCTTTCATTTGTACAGATAGTAAAATAAATAGGAATTTCCTTTGTACATGACTGAAAGAGTAAGTGAATAATGCACACACTTTAGTAAATGAGCACCTTAAATGTCTTGTTAGCTTGGTGCTTTTTAAATATTTTTGATACATTTTACCAATGCAAACAATTATTTAAATATTGTGTTTGTTTCATTGTTTTTTCTACATTGTTTCTAAAGACTTGCTAGGTAGGAATCTAACCTGAGGGCTAAAAGTCCAATTTTATCTTTCACACAGCATATAAATAGTCCTTGAAATGCATTCCACATCAACATAGTCATAGTATTATTATCCAGTGCGCTCATCCATCCTAGCAACCTTTTCCAACCCCCTTTTCTTGGATGCTCAAAAACAACTGATTCTTTCTCTACTCTACAAAAGGTCATGCTGTGAGGTGGAAAATAGTCTTGAAAAAGCTAGCTCTTCATGGTCCAAACCCAGAGCAAGGCAGAAAATAAAACATTTACTATACCATTGCAACACTTCCTAGTACTTTTCTAACGTCCTTGATCCCACAATATCTGTGAAAAACATGTTTATGACAATTATAAAAAAAATGACACTGGAGTGTGTCCGTAGCAACAGGGATTTTTAAATGCTCTTGTTACTTTTCCGTTTGTGTGCATGCTCCAAAACGCGTTACCACCCCCCGTTACGTCACCACGTTCCCGCAGTCCACGAGCGAGGCATGCGTTCCACCGCTGCCTCGGTTCTGGACCTTCCTCCTAGTGCTCCACGCCGCTCCTCTCCATCTCCTACACCGCTGGACAGCTTCAGGGAAAGGGAGCCAATAGGGAGCCCATGGAATGAACCGCCATGATGTCCCTACATGCCTGCTTTTCATGAATGACCATGTAAGTGTTCCTTATTTGTGTGTCATTAAATGGTTTTATACTGCGCTCAGGGGCGCCTTCCTTTTTCTTTTTCATCTTTCGTTTGTGAGCCCTGTCCTAACGACGGTTCTTGTCCAGTGGTCCTCAACCCTGGTCCACAGGGCCCACTAACAGACCAGGTTTGCAAGATAACTAAAATACATCCCAGGTGATATAACTTGCTGCTCAGTGCTTGCAGTACTCTAGTCTGCATCTCCCCAAGGTAATACTTAAAATCTGGCCTGTTAGTGGGCCTTGAGGACCGGAGTTGAGGACCACTGTTGTACACACTAAAAAGTAGGCCTCACAATGAATGTAAGAGCAGCTACATTGTGGTGTGGCATCTATTGTATTCTTAGTTTATACACATCCAATAGGTCTATGGTAGGTGTATAGTTGTTTAAGTTGGACATTCTTCTGAAAAAGGTCAATTTTGATTACCGAATAAAGCATTGGTCCACTATATGTGAAAAGAGTGAATGCATGTTTATTAGCTGGATACTTAGGATACGTAGAGGAGAAAATGGGTACACCTGATCAGCAATGAGTAAGAGGCATACATAGGTGATGGATAGGGCTTAGCTGGGTGTCCAGAGATGCAGCTCTGACAACTTGTAAAAATGTAGTGTAGACTGTCCAGTATAGACCTTCACATTTCTATGTACCAAGAGTGAATTGCTTGTTATTAAAGACTGTATTTAGTAGTCATGAGTGTCTTGCCCACATCAGGGAAGTCATCCCATTCTTCAGATAACTTGTTTGGAAGAACTGCTGTATAGAACCATTATGCTTCTGTGAAATGTATTACCAGTTAAGATGTTTAATACCCATTTCGAGGTTGTAAAAAAAGCGTTGACAGTGATGAGCAGATCTTGTATGATCTGCTAAACTGGTAATCTTAGTATAGGTGGCCTTGAAATTAATTTCATGGGGCAGGTTACCTAAAGTGGTGTTCCAGCCTCCAGCCTCCCCCTCCAAAAATGAAAAGTCAGCAGCTACACATACTGTAGCTGCTGTCTTTTAATATTAGGACACTTACCTGTCCTGGAGTCCAGCGATGTCAGCACCGCAGCCAATATTTCCATCGGCTGTCAGGTGCTGCCGCTACCATTGCTGGCGAGGGAACCCGGCAGTAAAGCCTTACGACTTCACGGGCGGGTCCCTAATACGCATGCGCGAAGCGCCCTGCGCATTTGGATTGGCTAGACAGTGGGGGGAGGAGGAGGGGGCCAAACTTCTGAGGGACAGCGTCGCTGCGCCTTTTCTCGGAAGTGGGGAACGGGTACCTGTCAAAAACAGGTACCCGTTCCCCCCTCCCCCATGAGAGGTGCCAAATGTGGCACCGGAAGGGGGGGGGGAGAAAGCAAAAAAAACACTTTTGGGTGGAACTCCGATTTAAGTCTAGCACACATGATGAGAAAATCAGATGGAAAATACAGCTTTCGGAGCGATCTGAACATTAGTACACAGTTTTTGATCACAACAGTTTATGCAAAATTGTCCCAAGGGACAAGCACAACATTTTTTCTCATCCAATAACAGAACTAACAATTTTTGCGTAATTAGTATAGTATTTGTACAAAAAAAAATGTGTGATTAAGACCACGTATGTTTGTAAATGAAATAATAAATTACAATACAATACAAAACATTTCAGCACTGCCGAAGTTGTATTTTGTCATAAGAAAATTTTCGTAAGTTTACCCTATTGGTTTTCGATATGAGACTAGCATGCAAAAAAAAAAAACGATGATCATTCGTCCAATATTCTTATCGTGTGTACTAGGCAATACTTCTGCTGGCTAGGGGGGAACTAATAATGTGAATCGTGGGAGTGGGAAACTGTGGTAGGGTGAGATATGTTGCTGTTTCTATGTTTAGAAGACAGTACCTGAGAAGCAGATGTCCCATGGACATTTTAGTATCACAAGCCTTTGACTTGTGATGACTGTAATTTGACTGTGATCTTATGATATTGTCAGTGTATAATCGGAGTATTGCTTTGCCATTCCAGTTTGTTTACCACTTACAGTAAGGGACCAGGAAACCGTTAAAGGTTAAAAAAAAAAGGTTAAAACGTTAAAGTTTTACTAAACCAAGAACCCTGCATTCGCTATATCTGGTCCCCCACAGTACATTGAAAATGGACATGCAAATATTATAGTAAATATAAACTGCTAAATACCTTTTCTCATCAGCAGTTAGAGCAGTCTTGTGACTTCTATCAGTGTGTGGTTAAAGCTGGTAGGAGGAGTTTTCATTCTGCTCTCACTGTTCTATAAGACTGCAGGACCCCTGACCGTCTGTGCAGACAGTGCTGATTGGCCCTGTGCTGATCACATGCACTCTCCCAAGAAAAAAAAAAATGTGTAGCAATACACACCAAACTGAGCATGTGCAGCTTGTCTCCTTCCCTCTATAATATACAGAGATGAGTTGGAGACCCTGGAAGAAGGTGAAGATCAGAGGAGACAGGATCAAACAGCCTTTTTACACAATGCAAAGGATTAACCTTTTTAGGTTTCACAGTGAGTATACCAAGCATGTTTTACTGCATATACACACTGATTTTACTGTTGTGGGTTTAGTAACACTTTAAGTTCACCTTTTCCGGTAAATATCATATGCAGTCAAGGAGCCCCGGTGGATAAAAAAAGAAAAAAGTGTAGCATTTTAAATTGTTCCTTAACCACTTTACCCCCAGGAAGATTTTACCCCCTTCCTGACCAGGGCCTATTTTGCGATTCGGCACTGTGTGATTTTAACGGGCAATTGCGCGGTCGTGCGACGCTGTACCCAAACGAAATTGACGTCCTTTTTTTTCCCACAAACAGAGCTTTCTTTTGGTGGTATTTGATCACCTGTGCAAATTTTTTGATCATGCGCTATAAACAAAAAAAGAGCGACAATTTTGCAAAAATAACAATATTTTTCACATTTTTTTATATGAAATTCCCCCCCAAAAAAATGTAAAAATCAAAATGTTTCATTATTTTAGGCCAATTTGTTTTCTGCAACATATGTTTGGTAAAAAAAAAATCGCAAAAAGCGTATTTTGATTGGTTTGCGCAAAAGTTATTGCGTTTACTAACTAAGGGAAAGATTTTTGTCATTTTTATTGTTTTTTTTTTTAACGAGTAATGGCGGCGATCTGCGATTTTTTTTGCGTGACTGCGACATTGCGGCGGACAGATCGGACCCTTGACTGACATTTTTGACACTTTTGGGGGTACCAGTAACATTACTACAGTAATCAGTGCTATACATAAGCACTGTTACTGTAAAAATGACACTGGGAGGGAAGGGGTTAACTTTATTGGAGAGGGAGGGGTTAAGTGTGTCCCTAGGGGCGTGCTTCTAACTGTGATTGGATGTGGCTGTGTGTGTAACAGCACAGATCAAGGGCCCTACAGAGCAGGACCGTTTGATCTGTGCTGTTACACAGGGGAGAATGACAGGCGGCTTTGTTTACATTAGCCGCCTGCCTTTCTCCCTCTCCACCCGACGATCGTGAGTGACCGCGCGTGTCATCGGATCCCCCAGTCACACGCGCGGGCATCCTAGTGAACAAACGGGGGCGGGAGCGCGCGTCCGGCAGCGCAGGCTCGCCCCCTATTGGCTCCCAGGCTAGTGACATACCGGTACGTCACTTTGCCTGGAAGGGGATGACCGCCGCCGTATATAGTCGGTCGGTATATAGTATGTATCTGTTGCCATTTGGACCACAGCAGAAGCCTGGCTGAAAAAATTCCCAGGTTACCAGTCTCCATGTGCTTCCAGGAGCAAAAATCAAGATTGTGGGGGATTGGTAACTTGAGTTTTTTTTGTCCAGGCCTCTGGGGGATAGAATTGGCCTACAGGCATGACAATAAAATGAATGAACATTTTAAAAAAACTGCAGGGGCACCTTGACTGCATAGGCTATTTTCTGGTAAAGGTGAAACTTTTACATTGGACTATAAAGATTTAGCTGAACAAAAAAAAAGTTTGAACCATAAAAGGGGCGGAAACAAAGGCATGACTCCTAAGGCCCTGTTCACACCTCGTAAAACACTCATCTCTGAAGTCTCAAAACACGCAACAAGCAAAATCCCATTCATTTCAATGGCCCCTGTTTACATATGAGCGTTTTGTCGCCTGAAGCAAAATGCTTGAAGCTCAAAAAAGTACATGAGCTTCTTTTTTTGGCAGATTACAAGCGTTTTTGTTAGATGTCAATGCCTGCCTCCCAACACCTGCAAAAAAAACGAGTTAAAAATGTCTGAAAAAACGACAAAAAAAATGCTTAAAAAAATGCCTGAAAAATGCCTGAAAACGATACGCTTAGGTGTGAATGGAGCCTTGGAAATGCTCAACCAAAATATCTTCTTCATTGATCTTGACTTTACTAGACACTTCAGTGGTTTGTTATGCAGCAGAGATCGGGGGAGATTACAGTTAGAACAGATAGGTATTGGAAATGCCAAATTACACTTAATGCACTTTACTAGGGAAGTAAATGCAGGCAACCAATGGGTACATAAATGAATTTTATATTTGATTGACAGGAGGGGATGGGACATTACAAATGAAGGAAAACAGCAGATTTCAAAGAGAAAACAATGAAAATAAAAATGTGCTTACAATAAAGACACTCACCTAAAAATTGCTTTAGTGCCTGAGGTGCCACAAACTCTTATTTGAAAGCATGTTGAAAAGATAATATTAGAAAAAAAAAACATTTAAAGCTTTGTAACATTCGGAGAAAAGAGAACAGTTGTGTTATGAGGTAGGGTGTCTAGGCACAAATCAATACACAATAACAACATTTTCCTCCTCTTTGTAGTTTATCTAATAGCAATCACTGAAATCGGATAAATGCTATAACTTATTAATGTCATTTAAAAAATAGTTTTCAATCCTTTTTTTTATTCCGCAGCTTTAATTTAAATATTAGCTGGTGATCCTGTCATAAAGGTTGTCAAGGCACTCCCTGTTACAAGGTGACAACTGTCTCCCAATTGTGCTCCTGCATTGTTTCACACATTCCTGATGAAGACAACAGCATATGTCCATAGGGACAAAAGGAAAAATTTGTGGGATTTAATTAAAAAACTGCAATTCAACACAATATTAAAATCTAGTATTAATATATATATACACACACACTGTATATATACACACTATATTTTCAAAATAATTGGGACGCCTGCCTTTACGCGCACATGAATTTTAATGGCATCCCAGTCTTAAGCTGGATACACACTATCCAACTTTTGTGGTTAGATTTCCTTCAGATTTACCTTTTCTATGTAGTGCAAGGGCCTGCCAGATTGCATACAAATTGAAAGCGTTTAGGTTTGACCTCATATTATATGGTTTTGGTAAGTCTGAAGGAAAAAGTCTTCAGAAAATGTTATAGTGTGTATAGCCCATTAGTCTGTAGGGTTCAATATTCCCTTAGCATCAACGGAACGCAGATATGCGGCCTCGAATTCAGGGGGGGAGGGTGTACCGGGGTGATGCCTCTTAACTGCAGGTACCAGTACCCTTGTTTAGAGCCGATGGTTGGCTTTCTTGTAATGACAACCAATGCGGCTGAGGAAGGGGACATTAGGTATCTATTTACTCGGCGTAGCATCATCTTTCACATTATACAAAAAAATTACAGTTTTGTTTTTTTTTTTGTTTTTTTTAATTCATGAAAGTGTATTTATTCCCAAAAAATTGCATTTGAAAGATCAAATACCATGTGACATAAAATATTGCAACGATTGTCATTTCTACTAAAAATAACTATATATATATATATTGTATGGGGGTTCTACGTAATTTTCTAGCAAAAAAATACTGATTTTAACTTGTAAGCAACATAAGTCAGAAAAAGGCTTAGGCTCCAAGGGGATACTGAGAGTTGGTCCAGCCTTTGCAGCTATAACAGCTTCAACTCTTGAAGGAAGGCTGTCCACAAGGTTTAGAAGTGTGTCTATGGGAATATTTGACCATTCTTCCAGAAGCGCATTTGTGAGGTCAGGCACTGATGTTGGACCAGAAGGCTCACAGTGTCCACTGTAACTCATCCCAAAGGTGTTCTATCAGGTTGAGGTTGAGGTGTGCAGGCCAGTCAATTTCCTCCACCCCAAACTCGCTCATCCATGTATTTTGGAAATTTAGAAGGCATATACATTTTGTATGTTATTTTATTATTATCTGGACCTTTATTCATTTTTAACCTGACCAATGGATTAATGGTTAAGCTTTGATAAAATATTGCATTTTAACATGTTGTTGAATTGATGATTTCTTTGAGAGATAGCTCACCTTCCCAGTGCTGTATTTTGGCCTTAGCCAACAAGGCCTAGGCCTAGGGCGGCACTTTGCAGGGGGGCAGCAAAAAGCCGCCCCCCCTCCTCCTGAGACTCTATTGGCCACTGGTTGCTAGAGCTGCCTCTCTCACCCTTCTCTCTCACACTCTCACCCCCCCTCTTTCTCTCACTCACCCCCCTCTCTCTCTCTCACTCACCCCCCCTCTCTCTCTCACTCACCCCCCTCTCTCATCCCCTCTCTCTCTCATCCCCCCTCTCTCTCTCATCCCCCCTCTCTCTCTCTCACCCCCCTCTCTCTCTCATCCCCCCTCTCTCTCTCATCCTCTCTCTCTCTCATCCCCCCTCTCTCTCTCATCCCCCCTCTCTCTCTCCCTCCCCTACCCCTCTCTCTCTCTCTCCCTCACCCACCCCCCTCTCTCTCACCCACCCTCTCTCTCTCTCACAACCCCCCCCCCTCTTGTGAGATCTCAGGGGTTCATGCTGGGACTTGACTTCAATTTTGGAGGGAGTCACATTCGTTAAGGAAGGAGTGGGGCAAATTTACTTTGGAGGGGGGGCGCCCAATTTTAGTCTTGCCTAGGGCAGCACAAAACCAAAATACACCACTGCCTTCACCCACAAAGTTGCCCCCTTGTCCTTAGAGATATGCTGTATGCTGTTATTTTTGGGATGTGGTGAAGAAAACTCTTTTATAACATTACCCTTGGCATTGATATACTAACATTCTTAAAGGAGACTACAAGCAATCCTAACAACACAAATTGCCCAAGCATGGTTCACTATTGTTACAGTCAGTAAACTTGTCCAGGGCAGACAGTGCAGCGAGTGCATGTAGGCCACAAATGGCCAAATAAAAAGGATTAGCAGCACTGAGATGCAAAAATGAATGAAAAAAAAAATGAGTAAAGAGTATTTTATGGCAAAAAAAAAAAAAAATGGTTATGATACACCATGCTTTAGCAAACTATATGCTATCTAGTTAGGTTTGCAATTACTTTATATATATATATATATATATAATACATATTCAGTAAAATGACAAAAAAGACACACATTTACAAATCATAATTTCAATATGCATTGTAAAACCTTTCCACTAAAAATAAAAAACATTTATGATTCAAGAATAGCTCATCCGAGAACCAAATGCAGAAAAATTTACTTCACTGTTAGCTATCATTGTTCAGTTATTATAAGCAGGTTATACCAACCTGGTTTCCATTATTATCATAGTTCAGTTTTCATATGCAAAATGGATTTTTAAAGTTATCTGTTTAGTAGCATTACAAATCTGCAGAATTAATTCCTGCCATGACACAAAATGCAGCAAAAATAGCAGTTAAAGCCCCCTCTTGCAAGGCACCTTCTCCCAAAGTTGGGATGTGGGGAGTTTGCGGGGGAGCTGTGATGTCACCACACTACCCAGAGTTCACTCTGAGCATTGGGGCTGTGGATCCAAGACTGCAGAGAGATCGAGACAGGTGGCAGACGACTCCAGGAACCAGAGGTTTTATTTACTGATTCCCACTGTTTTCAATGCAAGTGTTTTGGGCTATGTTTTTGAATAAATATATGGTTATAGCTCACAACTGTCCCTGATTTTGAAGGACTGTCCCTGATTTGGAACAAAGTTCCTCTATCCCTCTTTTCTCTCCATTTGTCTCTCATTTTGGTCTGATCGACAGTATATAGTTGTATGTAAAATGCACTTTTTATCTTTCAAAAAGTATTTTCCAGTTCTAAACCTTTCATCCAATTTCTAACCAATTTAAAAGGACTAGTGGTGGTTAAAAAAAAAAAAATTATGGGTTTAACCAATCATTTTTTTTTTTTAATAATTCTTCTTTAAGGGGCATGGCAGGGGATGTGTCATATGCCTTTATACTTTTAGTAATAGGTGTCCCTCGTTCCCATCTCAGAAGGTTGAGCAGGATGACTATGGAACATTTTTCTTGTATTTGAGATTGCACTTGCTTGGTGGGAATGAGCGTTGACAGGGACGTGGATCTTTGCCAGTGATCAGAATATGGTTTCATGTGCGTATGACCTACTTATAATATAGAGGACCAACTACTGAGGTGAGGGTCCATCCATAAGAACACTTGCTGGTGGAAGTAATCAATGAGAAGAGTGTGGAGCACAGTGGTGGATTTATGCGTTAAGTAGACTCACACTTCTATATAACTGTGGGGACTTATTATGTTTGGACTCTAATGTATATCTAATCTAATCTAATTATGAAGAGCGTCTGCAATCGCTTGATTTATTCTCCCTGGAGAAGAGACGCCTGAGGGGGGACATGATAGCAATTTTTAAATATCTCAATGGGGATCTCAGCTTAGAAAAAAAGCTGTTCAGTCGAAGGGATTGCATGAGGACTCAAGGGCATACAATGCGATTAGAGGAGAAGCGCTTTAACCTCAGGCAACGTGGGGGGTTCTTTACTGTTAGGGCTACAAGATTGTGGAATTCTCTACCACAAGAGGTGGTTTCTGCGGGTAGTATGGTGGCTTTCAAAAGACTCTTAGATGTACATCTCAAGGATCAGAACATTCAGGGCTATGTGAGATGATTACAGCCACACACACCTACACAGGTTGAACTGGATGGACTATTGTCTTTATTCAACCTCACCTACTATGTAACTATGTAACTATGTATATACTCCATGGAGGAAATCACAGCGGGGAGTGTGTAGCACATTGGTAAATTTAAAGTTGTTTGTGCATGTGTGTGAAGAGGACTTTATATGCCACAGTATTTTTCTGATTAAGGTACACAAAGCTGTTTAATTCACTGTTGGATTGACTTTTTATTTTGTGAATGCACAGTATGGTTTAATCCTATTTAGAAGTGAGCTGTGTTGATTTCACAAATAGTCTTTGGATGCATATTCGGGTGATGTGTTATATGCTACATATGCTTGTCACATTGTTTTACTTTATATTTGTGCTTCATGAGGTTTTCACTTATTAGCAATATCTTTTTCACATAATTGTCTTGTGTTTTGGGATTGCCATACTGCTTTTAATTTATTTTTTTATTTTTTTATTTGTATTCATAACTACAATCTACACATTTACACATATTTTCTAAAAACGAAATACAAATGCTGAGTCAGTGCTTAGTAGACAAAGCAAGCAAGGCCGCTGAACTACGGCAAAATGGCAGAGATATACTTCCTGCATAAACATGTGTAATCACAGTGTGTTTGCCCGCAAGAAAATGGCTGCCAGACTCCATCATGATGACTGCCATTTAACAGCTCCATTTAATTCAATCTAATTGAGATGTGTATATATCAGCATGAGGGATAGGGGTATTTTGGAGCACTTGACGCCCAGCTGGGAATGTCAGAGTATAATGACAATAATGACAACCCACTTATGTTGCAGCAGCTCAACAATGACTTCTTAAAAACAGAGCATTTGAGATAGGGGTATTTTGGAGCTCTTGGCACCCAGCTGGGAATGTCAGAGTATAATGACATCACACCTTATGAAGCAGCACACATGCCCTGAACGCAAGCTCAGCCATGCCCTCTGCCCATCACGGATAATGCACTAACCACCCGCTCAGCTGATACTCCCCAGCCTTGGAGCCTCAGAAGCCACCAGAGTGGCTGGGACTGGCGATCACCTGTGACTGCCTGCATGGACGGAATATATTCACGTGGATCTATGTACTATATGCCTGTTTATCTCCATCTAAATGTGAGTTGATTACCACATCTTCAACTTGCTTTTAACCCTACAATACACTGAGATTGGCACTGCTTTATTCTTTCCTCCCTCAAATATAGGGGTGACCCCGTGGCACTGGGTAAAATGGTAGTTTATGCCTGATTTTGGAGGAAGCAAGCACAATAATAATGTTGGTGTGTGCTGCAGTGATATTAGAGCCAGAGATAGGGCTCAGAACCCCAGCCTTCTGAGGGAGGTCAGTGTGTGTGTGAAGGGAGCCGCGCCATTTGCTGCCGTGCATCAAGGTGTCCAGGTTGGGACAGAGGAAGGCCCGAGCCTGAGAGAAAGTCCATGAGGGACAAGAGAGTGTCCAGGTGGGACAGGTAAGCAGCTAGGGAGCTGTACAGAGATAGTCCAAGAGGGACACAAACAGTTAGGAAGCTGTAAGGAAGAAGCAGAGCTGAAGTGCAGCGTCTGTGCATAAACACTGGGACATGTTTCATGGTCACGAGGACCACAAAGGTACTAAAAGTTCAGGAGCGACCCTGAAGAGATACTTGGAGCAGTAAAGCTGCCACAAAAGCCGGGATGCTAAATGTTATGTTTTGCAGTATTGGTAAGAACTAGGGTTGAGCGGACACCTAGATGTCCGTGTTCGACGGGTTCGGCCGAACTTTAAAAAAAAGTCCGGGTCCGTGTCCCGGACTTTTACCGAACTTTTCCCGGACACCGAACCCCATTGAAGTCAATGGGGACCCGAACTTTAAGGCACTAAAATGGCTCTAAAACACCAAAGGAAAGGGCTAGAGTGCTGCAAATGGCAGCAAAACGTAATTAAGAGCATGGCAAGTGCTCTGCAAACAAATGTGGATAGGGAAATAACTTAAAACAACAAAAAAAAACAGAAAAATAAAACAATGTTCTTCTTCATCTCTGAAGGACGAGGCCCATATGGAGTAGGAGGGAGGTTGAGGTGGTGGTGGATGTGGCGGTGACATAGGCGTGCGCACAGGGTGTGCTGGGTGTGCCTGGGCACACCCTAATCACCTAGGGCACATAGCATTGCCAGTGAGGAGATGGGAAAGATCTCCCTGGGACCTGCTCTGCTCTATTTCTCCTTGCCTACAGGTACATGGCCCCGATACATTACTCTCCCTGCTGGCAAACACATGCATGTGTATTTCAACTTTGGGGTGCACACCTTAATGCAATAGGCTGCGCACACCTATGGGTGGTGTAGGTGGAAGCGGCGGTGGAGGAGGACCAGGGCCGGATTAACAGCATCATGGGCTTGGTGCTGAGGATTTTGAAGGGCCTTAAGGGCCGTGCCTTGCCATGCACCCAGAGGAGGAAGGGTGCAGCCATGCATGCCTAATTCAACATGGGATGCTGTCTCTGAAGCCCATAAACACATCCATGCATCGCCAACTGTCCCTCCTTGTCCGGCCTTCACGCTGTGTGGGGAGGTTCTGAGGGTGCTGCCTGGGGAAGCGAGCATAGAAGCCAGACTTCTGTGTTTACAAGTGACAGAAGAGCGGTAACAGTGAATATGGCCAACCCGGGGCCTATATAAAAGGTAGGGGCCTGGAGCTGCAGCTCCAATAGCCCCTACATTAATCTGGCCCTGAGGAGGAGGACGAGGTAGCCAACACTGCTTCTTTTCAAAAATTTTAAATGAGGGTACACCCCAAAAGAGTGAGAAAGAGCAAAAATGGAACAATGGGTGGGTAAGGTCGGTATCCATTGCTATTCTGCATAAGGTACGGAAAAGTCCCGTGGGATCCATGCCTGGTTCATTTTAATGAACGTGAGCTTGTCCACATTGTCTCTGGACAGGCGGCTGCGCTTGTCTGTTATAACGCCCCCAGCCGTGCTAAATACCCGTTCAGATAATACACTGGCTGCAGGGCACGCCAGCACCTCCAAGGCGTAAAGGGCAAGCTCAGGCCATGTGCCCAATTTGGAGACCCAGAAGTTGAAGGGGGCAGACCCGTCATTCACTACATGTAGGCGTGTGCACACATACTGCTCCACCATGTTGGTAAAATGCTGCCTCCTGCTAAGACGTTCCATCTGAGCTGCTGGTGCTGCTGTTTGTTGTGGCGTGCTGACAAAGCTTTTCCACATTTCGGCCATGCTAACCCTGCCTTCTGAGGTGCTGGCGGTGCCCTGGTTGCGTTGGCGACCTCCTCCTCCTCCTCCTCTGCCTTGTGCTTCCACTGTGGCCCCGCTGTCAGATGGGAATGCCAGCAGCATGGCGTCTACCAGCGTGCGCTTGTACTCGCGCATCTTGCGATCGCGCTCCAGTGAGTGAATTAAGGACGGTACGTTGTCCTTGTAACGGGGATCCAGCAGCGTGGCCACCCAGTAATCAGCACAAGTTAGAATGTGGGCAACTCGGCGGTCGTTGTGGAGACACTGCAGCATGTAATCGCTCATGTGTGCCAGGCTGCCCAGAGGCAACGAAAGGCTGTCCTCTGTGGGAGGTGTATCGTCCGTGTCCTCTGTATCCCCCCAGCCACGCACCAGTGATGGCCATGAGCTGGCCTGGGTGCCACCCTGCTGTGAACATGGTTCCATCTCCTCCTCCAGCTCCTCCTCCTCCTCATCCTCCTCATCCTCCAGAACTGTGCCCCTGCTGGACAATTGCGTCCCTGGCGTTTGCGTGTGCAGGAACCCACCCTCGGAGCCCCTTGCGAATGACTGCCCTGAAAGCCTTGGAAATGTTACCTCTTCATCCTCCTCCTCCTCCTCATCCTGTGCCACATCCTCTTCCATCATCGCCCGAATTGTTTTTTCAAGGAGGCATAGAAGTGGGATAGTTAAGCTGAGAACGGCGTCATTGCCACTGGCCATGTTGGTGGAGTACTCAAAACAGCGCAACAAGGCACACAGGTCTCGCATGGAGGCCCAGTTATTGGTGGTGAAGTGGTGCTGTTCCGCAGAGCGACTCACGCGTGCGTGCTGCAGCTGAAACTCCACTATGGCCTGCTGCTGCTCGCACAGTCTTTCCAGCATGTGCAAGGTGGAGTTCCACCTTGTGGGCACGTCACATATGAGGCGGTGAGCGGGAAGGCCGAAGTTACGCTGCAGCGCTGCCAGGCGAGCAGCAGCAGGGTGAGAACGCCGAAAGTGCGCACAAACGGCCCGCAGTTTCTGCAGCAGCTCTGACATATCGGGGTAGTTTTTAAGGAACCTCTGCACCACCAAATTCAGCACATGCGCCAGGCAAGGGATGTGCGTCAAACCGGCTAGGCCCAGAGCTGCTATGAGATTTCGCCCGTTATCGCACACCACCAGGCCGGGCTTGAGGCTCGCTGGCAGCAACCACTCATTTGTCTGCTGTTCCATGCTCCTCCACAACTCCTGCGCGGTGTGTGGTTTGTCCCCCAAACAGGCAAGTTGTAAAACTGCCTGCTGTCGTTTACCCCTGGCCGTGCTGAAGTTGGTGGTGAAGGTGTTACGCTGTCCGGATGAGGAGGCGGTAGAGGATGAGGAAGCGGAGTAGGAGGAGTTAGGAACAGGAGGCAAACTGAAGCGCCCTGCAATCCTCGGTGGTGGAAGGACATGCGCCAAATTGCTATCCGCCTCAGGCCCATCCGCCACTGCATTTACCCAGTGTGCCGTTAGGGAGATATAACGCCCCTGACCGTGCTTACTGGTCCACGTATCCGTAGTTAGGTGGATCTTGGCACAGATGGCGTTGCGCAGTGCACACCTGATATTTTCCCCCACTTGGTTGTGCAGGGAAGGGATGGCTTGCCTGGAAAAGTAGTGGCGGCTGGGCACGACGTACTGTGAGACAGCCACCGACATAAGGTTTTTAAAACTGTGCGTCTCCACCAGACGGAATGACAGCATTTCAAAGGCCAATAATTTTGAAATGCTGGCATTCAGGGCCAGGGATCGCGGGTGGGTAGGGGGGTACTTCCTCTTCCTCTCAAGTGTTTGGGAGATGGAAAGCTGAACGCTTCCACGGGACATTGTGGAGATGGTTGTTGGTGACCCAGGTGGTGGTGTTGCTGACAGATCGTCTGTTTGCGGGGTGGCAGGTGCCGGTATCACTACAGATGTGGCTGGAGCGGCCGAGACTGCAGCAGAAGAGGAAGCAGGATGAGCCAGAGACGTTTCTTGGTTTTGAAGGTGTGTACTCCACTGCAGCTCGTGCTTTGCACTTAGATGCCTGATCATGCAGGTTGTGCTCAGGTTGAGAAGGTTTATGCCTCGCTTCAAGCTCTGATTGCACAGGGTGCAAACCACTCGTGTCCTGTCATCAGCACATTTTCTAAAGAACTTCCACGCTAGAGAACTCCTTTGAGCTGACTTTGGTGCGCTCGTTCCCTTGCTGCGTTGGGCAGTAGCGGGCGTAGTGTCTAGGGCACGGCCGCTCCGCTTCTGCACCCTGCTCCCTCTTCTGCTGTGCTGGTGGCTCTGTGCGACCACCGCCTCTTCCTCCAAACTACTCAGGTCACCTGCATGACGTTCATTCCATGTGGGGTCGAGGACCTCATCGTCCTCCACATCATCTTCCACCCAGTCTTCACCCCTGCCCTCCTTGTCGGTCTCCACAATGCTGAACGCCGCAGCAGTTGGCACCTGCGTTTCGTCATCATCGGAGACGTGCTGCGATGATCCTTGCATGTACTCATCTTGAGAAATAAGTGGTTGGGCATCGCTGCACTCAATCTCTTCCACTTCTGGGGCAGGGCTAGGTGGATGGCCCTGGGAAACCCTGCTGACAGAGTCCTCAAAAAGAATAAGAGACTGCTGTATGGCTTGGGGCTCAGACTGCTGGCCTGATTTGCAAGGGGGTGAGGTGAAAGACGGTTGGACATTGGCTGCAGGTGCCAACTCTGACCTTTCTGCAGTAGACTGGGTGGGAGACAATGTGAAGGAACTGGAGGCACTGTCAGCAGCAAACCAATCTACTATCGCCTCAACTTGTTCTGGCCTCATCACTTCTAAGGGCGTTTGATGCCCTACCAAATACTGATGCAGGTTCTGTCGCCTACTCACACTTGAGGAAGGTGTTTCACTTGTGCGTGTAGCTGGCACAGATCGACCACGTCCTCTCCTTGCAACAGGAGCTCTACCAGCAGCACCACGACCCAGGCCACGGCCCTTATTTGACGGTCTCCTCATATTTCTGTAATTTAAGATCTTGCCCTAGAAAGGTTTTTATTGAATAGCGGAATAGGAAATATGATCCAAAAAAGTGTATGTATCTCGCACGTACAAAACCACACTAGGCCCCAATTACTATTGTTTCTACCCCTAAAAGGATGGATGAGGAGTAGGAGGAGTATGGAACAGACAGCACCCTCAAATCTTCAGAAGTATGAGATGAACCCCAAAAACTTGGAAAGGTGGATCTCACACGTACCGACACAGACTATCCCGCAATTCAATTGATCCTCAAAGGTTTTTATTGAATAGCGGAATAGGAAATATGATCAAAAAAAGTGTATGTATCTCGCGCGTACACAACCACACTAGGCCCCAATTACTATTGTTTGTACCCCTAAAAGGATGGATGAGGAGTAGGAGGAGGAGTATGGAACAGGCAGCACCCTCAAATCTTCAGAAGTATGAGATGAACCCCAAAAACTTGGAAAGGTGGATCTCACACGTACCGACACAGACTATCCCGCAATTCAATTGATCCTCAAAGGTTTTTATTGAATAGCGGAATAGGAAATATGATCAAAAAAAGTGTATGTATCTCGCACGTACACAACCACACTAGGCCCCAATTACTATTGTTTGTACCCCTAAAAGGATGGTTGAGCAGTAGGAGCAGGAGTATGGAACAGGCAGCACCCTCAAATCTTCAGAAGTATGAGATGAACCCCAACAACTTGGAAAGGTGGATCTCACACGTACCGACACAGACTATCTCGCAATTGAATTGATCCCCAAAGGTTTTAATTGAATAGCGGAATAGAAAATATGATCAAAAAGAAAGTGTATGTATCTCGCACATACACCACCACACTAGGCCCCAACTACTATTGTTTGTACCCCTAAAAGGATGGTTGAGCAGTAGGAGGAGGAGTATGGAACAGGCAGCACCCTCAAATCTTCAGAAGTATGAGATGAACCCCAAAAACTTGGAAAGGTGGATCTCTCTCACACGTACCAACACAGACTATCCCCCAATTTAACTGATCCCCAAAGGTTTTTGATTAAATAGCGGAATAGAAAATATGATCCAAAAAAAGTGTATGTATATCACACGTACACAACCACACTAGGCCCCAATTACTATTGTTTGTACCCCTAAAAGGCTAGATGAGGAGTAGGGGGGGTATGGAACAGGCAGCACCCTCAAACCTTCAGAAGTATGAGATGAACCCCAACAACTTGGAAAGGTGGATCTCTCTCACACGTACCAACACAGACTATCCCCCAATTTAACTGATCCCCAAAGGTTTTTGATTAAATAGCGGAATAGAAAATATGATCCAAAAAAAGTGTATGTATATCACACGTACACAACCACACTGGGCCCCAATTACTATTGTTTGTACCCCTAAAAGGCTAGATGAGGAGTAGGGGGAGTATGGAACAGGCAGCACCCTCAAACCTTCAGAAGTATGAGATGAACCCCAACAACTTGGAAAGGTGGATCTCTCTCACACGTACCAACACAGACTATCCCCCAATTTAACTGATCCCCAAAGGTTTTTGATTAAATAGCGGAATAGAAAATATGATCCAAAAAAAGTGCATGTATATCACACGTACACAACCACACTAGGCCCCAATTACTATTGTTTGTACCCCTAAAAGGCTAGATGAGGAGTAGGGGGGGTATGGAACAGGCAGCACCCTCAAAC
Organism: Pelophylax lessonae; assembly: GCF_965119305.1. Taxonomy (NCBI): domain Eukaryota; kingdom Metazoa; phylum Chordata; class Amphibia; order Anura; family Ranidae; genus Pelophylax; species Pelophylax lessonae. Next base: position 222,118,218 of record NC_138773.1, read on the forward strand.
CTTCAGAAGTATGAGATGAACCCCAACAACTTGGAAAGGTGGATCTCTCTCACACGTACCAACACAGACTATCCCCCAATTTAACTGATCCCCAAAGGTTTTTGATTAAATAGCGGAATAGAAAATATGATCCAAAAAAAGTGTATGTATATCACACGTACACAACCACACTAGGCCCCAATTACTATTGTTTGTACCCCTAAAAGGCTAGGAGTAGGGGGAGTATGGAACAGGCAGCACCCTCAAACCTTCAGAAGTATGAGATGAACCCCAACAACTTGGAAAGGTGGATCTCTCTCACACGTACCAACACAGACTATCCCCCAATTTAACTGATCCCCAAAGGTTTTTGATTAAATAGCGGAATAGAAAATATGATCCAAAAAAAGTGTATGTATATCACACGTACACAACCACACTAGGCCCCAATTACTATTGTTTGTACCCCTAAAAGGCTAGATGAGGAGTAGGGGGGGTATGGAACAGGCAGCACCCTCAAATCTTCAGAAGTATGAGATGAACCCCAAAAACTTGGAAAGGTGGATCTCTCTCACACGTACCAACACAGACTATCCCCCAATTTAACTGATCCCCAAAGGTTTTTGATTAAATAGCGGAATAGAAAATATGATCCAAAAAAAGTGTATGTATATCACACGTACACAACCACACTAGGCCCCAATTACTATTGTTTGTACCCCTAAAAGGCTAGATGAGGAGTAGGGGGGGTATGGAACAGGCAGCACCCTCAAACCTTCAGAAGTATGAGATGAACCCCAACAACTTGGAAAGGTGGATCTCTCTCACACGTACCAACACAGACTATCCCCCAATTTAACTGATCCCCAAAGGTTTTTGATTAAATAGCGGAATAGAAAATATGATCCAAAAAAAGTGTATGTATATCACACGTACACAACCACACTAGGCCCCAATTACTATTGTTTGTACCCCTAAAAGGCTAGATGAGGAGTAGGGGGGGTATGGAACAGGCAGCACCCTCAAACCTTCAGAAGTATGAGATGAACCCCAACAACTTGGAAAGGTGGATCTCTCTCACACGTACCAACACAGACTATCCCCCAATTTAACTGATCCCCAAAGGTTTTTGATTAAATAGCGGAATAGAAAATATGATCCAAAAAAAGTGTATGTATATCACACGTACACAACCACACTAGGCCCCAATTACTATTGTTTGTACCCCTAAAAGGCTAGATGAGGAGTAGGGGGGGTATGGAACAGGCAGCACCCTCAAACCTTCAGAAGTATGAGATGAACCCCAACAACTTGGAAAGGTGGATCTCTCTCACACGTACCAACACAGACTATCCCCCAATTTAACTGATCCCCAAAGGTTTTTGATTAAATAGCGGAATAGAAAATATGATCCAAAAAAAGTGTATGTATATCACACGTACACAACCACACTAGGCCCCAATTACTATTGTTTGTACCCCTAAAAGGCTAGGAGTAGGGGGAGTATGGAACAGGCAGCACCCTCAAACCTTCAGAAGTATGAGATGAACCCCAACAACTTGGAAAGGTGGATCTCTCTCACACGTACCAACACAGACTATCCCCCAATTTAACTGATCCCCAAAGGTTTTTGATTAAATAGCGGAATAGAAAATATGATCCAAAAAAAGTGTATGTATATCACACGTACACAACCACACTAGGCCCCAATTACTATTGTTTGTACCCCTAAAAGGCTAGATGAGGAGTAGGGGGGGTATGGAACAGGCAGCACCCTCAAATCTTCAGAAGTATGAGATGAACCCCAAAAACTTGGAAAGGTGGATCTCTCTCACACGTACCAACACAGACTATCCCCCAATTTAACTGATCCCCAAAGGTTTTTGATTAAATAGCGGAATAGAAAATATGATCCAAAAAAAGTGTATGTATATCACACGTACACAACCACACTAGGCCCCAATTACTATTGTTTGTACCCCTAAAAGGCTAGATGAGGAGTAGGGGGGGTATGGAACAGGCAGCACCCTCAAACCTTCAGAAGTATGAGATGAACCCCAACAACTTGGAAAGGTGGATCTCTCTCACACGTACCAACACAGACTATCCCCCAATTTAACTGATCCCCAAAGGTTTTTGATTAAATAGCGGAATAGAAAATATGATCCAAAAAAAGTGTATGTATATCACACGTACACAACCACACTAGGCCCCAATTACTATTGTTTGTACCCCTAAAAGGCTAGATGAGGAGTAGGGGGGGTATGGAACAGGCAGCACCCTCAAACCTTCAGAAGTATGAGATGAACCCCAACAACTTGGAAAGGTGGATCTCTCTCACACGTACCAACACAGACTATCCCCCAATTTAACTGATCCCCAAAGGTTTTTGATTAAATAGCGGAATAGAAAATATGATCCAAAAAAAGTGTATGTATATCACACGTACACAACCACACTAGGCCCCAATTACTATTGTTTGTACCCCTAAAAGGCTAGATGAGGAGTAGGGGGGGTATGGAACAGGCAGCACCCTCAAACCTTCAGAAGTATGAGATGAACTCCAACAACTTGGAAAGGTGGATCTCTCTCACACGTACCAACACAGACTATCCCCCAATTTAACTGATCCCCAAAGGTTTTTGATTAAATAGCGGAATAGAAAATATGATCCAAAAAAAGTGTATGTATATCACACGTACACAACCACACTGGGCCCCAATTACTATTTTTTGTACCCCTAAAAGGCTAGATGAGGAGTAGGGGGAGTATGGAACAGGCAGCACCCTCAAACCTTCAGAAGTATGAGATGAACCCCAACAACTTGGAAAGGTGGATCTCTCTCACACGTACCAACACAGACTATCCCCCAATTTAACTGATCCCCAAAGGTTTTTGATTAAATAGCGGAATAGAAAATATGATCCAAAAAAAGTGTATGTATATCACACGTACACAACCACACTGGGCCCCAATTACTATTGTTTGTACCCCTAAAAGGCTAGATGAGGAGTAGGGGGAGTATGGAACAGGCAGCACCCTCAAACCTTCAGAAGTATGAGATGAACCCCAACAACTTGGAAAGGTGGATCTCTCTCACACGTACCAACACAGACTATCCCCCAATTTAACTGATCCCCAAAGGTTTTTGATTAAATAGCGGAATAGAAAATATGATCCAAAAAAAGTGTATGTATATCACACGTACACAACCACACTAGGCCCCAATTACTATTGTTTGTACCCCTAAAAGGCTAGATGAGGAGTAGGGGGGGTATGGAACAGGCAGCACCCTCAAACCTTCAGAAGTATGAGATGAACCCCAACAACTTGGAAAGGTGGATCTCTCTCACACGTACCAACACAGACTATCCCCCAATTTAACTGATCCCCAAAGGTTTTTGATTAAATAGCGGAATAGAAAATATGATCCAAAAAAAGTGTATGTATATCACACGTACACAACCACACTAGGCCCCAATTACTATTGTTTGTACCCCTAAAAGGCTAGATGAGGAGTAGGGGGGGTATGGAACAGGCAGCACCCTCAAATCTTCAGAAGTATGAGATGAACCCCAAAAACTTGGAAAGGTGGATCTCTCTCACACGTACCAACACAGACTATCCCCCAATTTAACTGATCCCCAAAGGTTTTTGATTAAATAGCGGAATAGAAAATATGATCCAAAAAAAGTGTATGTATATCACACGTACACAACCACACTAGGCCCCAATTACTATTGTTTGTACCCCTAAAAGGCTAGATGAGGAGTAGGGGGGGTATGGAACAGGCAGCACCCTCAAACCTTCAGAAGTATGAGATGAACCCCAACAACTTGGAAAGGTGGATCTCTCTCACACGTACCAACACAGACTATCCCCCAATTTAACTGATCCCCAAAGGTTTTTGATTAAATAGCGGAATAGAAAATATGATCCAAAAAAAGTGCATGTATATCACACGTACACAACCACACTAGGCCCCAATTACTATTGTTTGTACCCCTAAAAGGCTAGATGAGGAGTAGGGGGGGTATGGAACAGGCAGCACCCTCAAACCTTCAGAAGTATGAGATGAACCCCAACAACTTGGAAAGGTGGATCTCTCTCACACGTACCAACACAGACTATCCCCCAATTTAACTGATCCCCAAAGGTTTTTGATTAAATAGCGGAATAGAAAATATGATCCAAAAAAAGTGTATGTATATCACACGTACACAACCACACTGGGCCCCAATTACTATTGTTTGTACCCCTAAAAGGCTAGATGAGGAGTAGGGGGAGTATGGAACAGGCAGCACCCTCAAACCTTCAGAAGTATGAGATGAACCCCAACAACTTGGAAAGGTGGATCTCTCTCACACGTACCAACACAGACTATCCCCCAATTTAACTGATCCCCAAAGGTTTTTGATTAAATAGCGGAATAGAAAATATGATCCAAAAAAAGTGTATGTATATCACACGTACACAACCACACTGGGCCCCAATTACTATTGTTTGTACCCCTAAAAGGCTAGATGAGGAGTAGGGGGAGTATGGAACAGGCAGCACCCTCAAACCTTCAGAAGTATGAGATGAACCCCAACAACTTGGAAAGGTGGATCTCTCTCACACGTACCAACACAGACTATCCCCCAATTTAACTGATCCCCAAAGGTTTTTGATTAAATAGCGGAATAGAAAATATGATCCAAAAAAAGTGTATGTATATCACACGTACACAACCACACTAGGCCCCAATTACTATTGTTTGTACCCCTAAAAGGCTAGATGAGGAGTAGGGGGGGTATGGAACAGGCAGCACCCTCAAACCTTCAGAAGTATGAGATGAACCCCAACAACTTGGAAAGGTGGATCTCTCTCACACGTACCAACACAGACTATCCCCCAATTTAACTGATCCCCAAAGGTTTTTGATTAAATAGCGGAATAGAAAATATGATCCAAAAAAAGTGTATGTATATCACACGTACACAACCACACTAGGCCCCAATTACTATTGTTTGTACCCCTAAAAGGCTAGGAGTAGGGGGAGTATGGAACAGGCAGCGCCCTCAAACCTTCAGAAGTATGAGATGAACCCCAACAACTTGGAAAGGTGGATCTCTCTCACACGTACCAACACAGACTATCCCCCAATTTAACTGATCCCCAAAGGTTTTTGATTAAATAGCGGAATAGAAAATATGATCCAAAAAAAGTGTATGTATATCACACGTACACAACCACACTAGGCCCCAATTACTATTGTTTGTACCCCTAAAAGGCTAGATGAGGAGTAGGGGGAGTATGGAACAGGCAGCACCCTCAAATCTTCAGAAGTATGAGATTGTGTTCACTGTACCCCACAAAGATTGAGTTCACTGCACCCCACAATGATTGTGTTCACTGCACCCCACAAAGATTGTGTTCACTGCACCTCACAAAGATTGTGTTCACTGTACCCCCCAAAGATTGTGTTCACTGCACCCCACAAAGATTCTGTTCACTGTACCCCACAAAGATTGTGTTCACTGCACCCTAAAAGGATGTTGTTCACTGCACCCCACAAAGATTGTGTTCACTGCACCCTAAAAGGATGTTGTTCACTGCACCCCAAAAAGATTGTGTTCACTGTACCCCCCCAAAGATTGTGTTCACTGCACCCCACAAAGATTGTGTTCACTGCACCCCAAAAAGATTGTGTTCACTGTACCCCCCAAAGATTGTGTTCACTGCACCCCAAAAAGATTGTGTTCACTGTACCCCCCAAAGATTGTGTTCACTGCACCCCACAAAGATTCTGTTCACTGTACCCCACAAAGATTGTGTTCACTGCACCCCAAAAAGATTGTGTTCACTGTACCCCCCCAAAGATTGTGTTCACTGCACCCCACAAAGATTCTGTTCACTGCACCCCACAAAGGATTTTGTTCACTGCACCCCAAAAAGATTGTGTTCACTGCACCCCAAAAAGGATTTTGATCACTGCACCCCAAAAAGGATGTTGTTCACTGCACCCCAAAAATGATTTTGTTCACTCCACCCCAAAAAGATTGTGTTCACTGCACCCCACAAAGATTGTGTTCACTGCACCCCAAAAAGATTGTGTTCACTGTACCCCCCAAAGATTGTGTTCACTGCACCCCACAAAGATTCTGTTCACTGTACCCCACAAAGATTGTGTTCACTGCACCCCAAAAAGATTGTGTTCACTGCACCCCAAAAAGGATGTTGTTCACTGCACCCCAAAAAGGATGTTGTTCACTCCACCCCAAAAAGATTGTGTTCACTGCACCCCACAAAGATTGTGTTCACTGCACCCCAAAAAGATTGTGTTCACTGCACCCCAAAAATGATTTTGTTCACTGCACCCCAAAAAGGATTTTGTTCACTGCACCCCAAAAAGGATGTTGTTCACTCCACCCCAAAAAGATTGTGTTCACTGCACCCCAAAAAGATTGTGTTCACTGCACCCCACAAAGGATTTTGTTCACTGCACCCCAAAAAGATTGTGTTCACTGCACCCCAAAAAGGATGTTGTTCACTGCACCCCAAAAAGGATTTTGTTCACTGCACCCCAAAAAGATTGTGTTCACTGCACCCCACAAAGGATTTTGTTCACTGCACCCCACAAAGATTGTGTTCACTGCACACCAAAAAGGATTGTGTTCACTGCACCCCAAAAAGATTTTGTTCACTGCACCCCAAAAAGATTGTGTTCACTGCAGCCCAAAAAGATTGTGTTCACTGCAGCCCAAAAAGATTGTGTTCACTGCAGCCCAAAAAGATTGTGTTCACTGCAGCCCAAAAAGATTGTGTTCACTGCAGCTCACACACAGAAAAATGGATGTGGATCACTGACACCTGCCTATCTCCAATCCCACACCACACAGCAATATCGATTGTAGTTTGTAGAACACAGTTTCCCTAAAATTCAGCAGACTCTGTCCCTAACAGGATTGAGAAGAGATCGTAGATCAGGATTGAGTGCAGATTCACCCCACCCCCCACACAGCAATATCGATTGTAGTTTGTAGAAGACACTGACCCTATAATTCAGCAGACTCTATCCCTAAAATGCCTACAACTCGCCCTGCCTAAACACTCCGACCTGTCCCTCAATTCTATCCGGACACAAATGGTTTTTTCCTGCCTATCTTTCCCTAATCAGCAGCCAGCACATTGATGTGTGCTCTGTCCCTTAGCTAAGCAGCAGAATGACGCTGCTGCGGCGGCTGCCTCGAACTTATAAAGACTTGGTCACATGCTTCAGACGGCCAATCACAGCTACTAAGACATTTGCAGGCATGGCTGGGATGGCTTAAGGCACACCAGTTAAACGATTGTTGATTGGCTGTTGAAAGCCCGCCATGAAAAGAGCGCCAAAGCATGCAAAACCCGGAAATAAAACGACCGAACACGGATTTTTACCCGAACATACAGTAAAGTGTCCGTGTCCGTGTTCGGGTAAAAAAAATCCAATTATTCGGTACGAACACGAATAATACAGTCCGTGTTCGCTCAACACTAGTAAGAACCCCCTGCATGGTAAAACATATCTGTGTGAAGTTTGATGTTTGTTTGAATAAAAGTGGGCAGAAAAGTCTTAAAAACGATATCAGGCATGGAGCAAACTCATTGTTTTGGCATTACCATTGAGCTAAGAAACTTCGGCATGTCAAAATGGGAATTGTTGCAATCCGCACTCTTTGACCCATGAGGATGCACTAGACCGCAAAGCATATTGGTTGGAGTTTAGAGTTCTGACTTCACCCGCAACATGGACTCTGTGTGGCAGCTACATTTGTAAGTGCTTGGGATTTTTTGTTTGCTTTGTTTGTTTTTAACTTATGTTTTGTATTGTATGTGGAGCTTTTAAATAAATTCTACACTATGGAAGTTATATCTGGCTGTTTGGTGAGCATCTATCCCATGCTGTAGGTTCACCTCTTTTACATGCACCTCCAGGAATTTCTGTTCTATGTGTGCAGGGGTGTAAGCAGTATTGCTATATCAACAAACTGCCATTCAATTGTATTTTTAATCAGCTCCCTGCACCCACCTATCTTATTGTAACCCCCACATCAGCCCACAAGGATAACTAGAATAAAGAATGTTCACCCACAGTGGCGGAACTACCAGGGCCACAAAGGGTTGTGACTGGCCCTGGCATTCCGCCACTGTGGGGGGCAGAAAGATGGCCGATCTGTGTTGTAAAAATCAAGCACTTTTCTCCTGTCTGTGTGTCCGTGACAGGAGAAGAGCGCTGTGGCTGTGCTGAAGTGTAGGCTCGAAACTTCCCGACTGCTGCTACTACTTGGGCGGCAGGGCGCGGGTCCATCAGTGGCAGTGTTGCAAACCCTGATCCTGAGCTAGGTAAATAGTGGCAGAGGTGGCTGACCTGATAGGAGGAGGATGTGGTGTTTGTTCCTGGGGTTCCAGCTTATGTTTAGTGTGCAGAGCGGACTCCTCCTCCCCCTCCTCCTGCTCCCTGCACTTCACTGCAAAGACGGACACCTACTGTAGGAAGTGACACCGACAAGGAGCCAGTAATCCACAAGTAAATTTACCATACCAGGTGACATTTGGGGTTGAGGCAGGGAAAGGGCAAGCAGAATAGGAATATGGCGGCCGCAAGGTGAGCGATGTGCTCCGCTCCTCCTAACACCGACATGATGGGAACAGGCTGGTCCACATGGCAGGAATAAATGGCAGCCATCACTCCTCAGGGCTCTCTGTAGGGGGCACTCTTAGTACCTCCAGAGTGCCCCCCTAATACATTCAGAGTGCCACCTTAGTGCCTCCAGAGTGCCCCTTTACATCTTCTGCTAGAGTGTCACCTTGCATCCTCCAGAGTGCCCCTTTACATTTACATCCTCCTCCAGAGTGCCCCCTTAGTACAGTAGTACTAAGGGTGCATTCTGGAGGTACTATGAATACAAGGGGGGGCACTCTGAAGAATGTAAGGGGCACTGTGGAGGTACTAAGAGGGCAATCTGGCAGAGGATGTAAGGGACATTCTGGAGGATATAAGGGGGCACTCTGGAGGCACAGATGTAAGGGGGCACTCTTGAGGATGTAAGGGGGCACTTTGGAGACACTGATGTAAGGGGGCACAGATCGGAAAATTCTAGGCATACTGCATGGAATGACAGAGAGACCTATCCTTTAAGTCACCATAATCACGTGTCACAAAAACTTCCAACCTTTTACACTTCTTCAATAGGGTCTATATAACCCATTACCACAAATTATGTACTTACCTTGTACACTGTTTTAACTTTATTAAACTTTTCTTTTCTCTTTTTACAACTGTGTAATACCATTACTAAACGTTACTTGCCTTAAAAGTCCCACCCAACTTGGCCTGAGGTACCAACCCAAACATTTGTATATTGTTCCCCTGTTTTGGGGTATTTTTAGACAATGTGTCAATTTGCTCTTCAATAAAGTTTTTTGAAAATTCAAATCAAGTTGGTCTGAGCATCCCTTTCTGCAGCCGTTCCAAGGGGTTGTACTATGGCCCCTTACATTTTTCTTTTACCAACCCACACATACAGATGTAGGGGGGCACTCTGGGGGCACTGATGTAGGAGTGCAGTAATGTCCTCTATTAGTAAAAAAATAAGTAATCTGGGGTTAGCAACATGTCATGGGAAAAAAAGGGCCCTGGGATCAGTGAAAAGAGCCCAGGCTTGGAGGGAGGGGAAGGTCAGGGGGGCCTTTAAGGTTTTTGCCCTGAGGTTCTAGTTACACCTCTGTTTGCCCATATTCTAGCCTTCACATCAACCTACTCAGATCAGGACAAGAGTACAAGCCAGAATGAAGAAAGTAATATAATCCCAATTTAATGGTGGCTTCCAATTGTAATATTGGTTCTTGGGGTGATACTATTGGGATAGGGGAGAGTGATTTTTGTAGTTATAATATAATACTACTCAGATATGATGTTATAATGCTCTCAGGGAAATGTATATCAAAATGGTGTTTAGTGTCTATTATAATGCATTGCATTATTAAAGTGATAGGTGAAAATTAAATGCCAAACAGTCCTCTAAAGGACCCATGGTGAGTGAAACTTTAGTATCTTCACAACAACTTATATGGTACCACCATCCACAGCAAATGATGGAGCAATATTTTAGGAGGTAGTAAGCTGTTTTTAATGCAGCATAACAACAGCCACAGAGGGGAGAAGGATTACGTTTACCATACATTGCAACCGTGAAAAATGTTATTACCTAATTTCATGTTAAATCAGAATGCAAAAAAGAAGAAATACCGATTTTACATAAAATATGACCTTAATACACATTGACCTTTTGAACACAAAAAAGCCTTTTAGAATTGCAAATTACCTTAAAGTAAAAACTGTACAGCAGTGAGATGAATTGAATACAATGCAAACCCTTCAACAGGACCAGCGCTCATTGCCAATTTATTGCATAATGTAAAGGGCTATCCAGGCAATGTGCTCAGTGCAAAGAAACCTGCAGCACTGTGTTTGCTTCTTTCAGTCATGCTCCAACAGAGCAGGAGGACAAGGGTGAAGAAGCAGACTTGGGCACAGCTTTAGACATTGCTTCGGAGCAGCATGAAATAGAACAGCAGTCTTCCGCTCTATAAAAAGGAATCAAAATCTGAAAACACCCAGCTGTTTTGAAAGTGTGCCAACACTAGAGGCAATTTTCAAGAAAATAATATCCTGTTATACCCCTTTTTCTTCAATGTTTTTTGCTAATATTTCATGATTATATTACACTAGAAGTGTTTATATACAGAATTAGGTTTATACTTTCTGATACTGGGTCAGCTGTCTGAATCCCCCTACCCAAATTAGCTAGCTGGTATCAGCATAGCTCCCAGCTGTCCCTGATTTAGAGGGACTGACCCTCATTCAGGACAAATTCCCTCTTTCCTCCTCATGTGTCCCTCATTTTGGTCTGATCTATATAGTTTTATATAAAATGCACTTTTTATCTATCAAAAAATGTTTCCCAGTGCTATCCCTTTCATCCAATTTCTAAATTTCTGCATTTGTAAATTCCAAAAGCCAATATAAAGGAATAATAGTGGTAACAAAAAAAGCACTTTTGAGTTTAACCAATCATTTATTTTTTATAATTCTCCCTTAAGGGGCGTGGCAGGGTGTGTGTCCTATGCCAACATATTTTTTTTCTAAAAGGTGTCCCTCATTCCCATCTCAAAATGTTGGAAGGTTGGTATTAGTATCACACTGATAAAATCATTCATCATAGCTACATGAAGCATGTCCAGGCTGGTAATGGAAAGGCTAGAAGGCTGAATTCTCCTATTGAATATCAATACACCTGAGACTACTAGCTTGAAGATCTTGCAGGACTAACTGACCCATATTTAACTGCTGTTCATGTAGAACTTTTCTTCAATTCTGCTTTCAAATCACTTGTTTGGATATTTGCTGCTACCACCAAAATCATAGTTACATAGTTACATAGTTACATAGTAGGTGAGGTTGAATAAAGACAATAGTCCATCCAGTTCAACCTGTGTAGGTGTGTGTGGCTGTAATCATCTCACATACCCCTGAATGTTCTGATTCTTGAGATGCACGTCCAATAGTCTTTTGAAAGCCATCATACTACCCGCAGAAACCACCTCTTGTGGTAGAGAATTCCACAATCTTATAGCCCTAACAGTAAAGAACCCCCCACGTTGCCTGAGGTTAAAACGCTTTTCCTCTAATCGCATTGTATGCCCCCGAGTCCTCATGCAATCCCTTCAACTGAACAGTTTTTTTTCTAAGCTGAGATCCCCATTGAGATATTTAAAAATTGCTATCATGTCCCCCCTCAGGCGTCTCTTCTCCAGGGAGAATAAATCAAGCGATTGCAGACGCTCTTCATAATCAAGGTCCTCCAATCCCCTAATTAGTTTAGTTGCCCTTCTCTGGACTTTCTCCAGCTCCAACACATCCCTTCTGAGGACTGGCGACCAGAACTGGACACAATACTCCAGATGCGGTCGGACCAGAGTTTTATAAAGTGGAAGGATTATAGTCTTATCTCTGGAATACATCCCTTTCTTTATGCATGCTAATATTCTGCTAGCTTTGGCAGCTGCCGCTTGACATTGCATGCTGTTGCCTAGTCTATCATCCACCAAGACTCCCAGATCCTTCTCCATTTTTGATTCCCCCAAGGGTTCCCCTCCTAACGTGTATTGTGCTTTTATGTTTCTAGTCCCCAAGTGCAAAACCTTACACTTCTCTACGTTAAACCTCATTTGCCAAGTCGTTGCCCACTCCGTTATTTTGTCCAGGTCATCCTGTAGAATATCTGCTTCATGCTGTGCAGTTATTGCCCTGCCCAATTTTATGTCATCTGCAAAAACTGATATTGAACTACTGATCCCGTCCTCAATGCTGTTTATGAATAAATTGAACAAGGTTGGTCCCAGGACTGAGCCTTGGGGGACCCCGTTTACTACCTCAGACCAGTCTGAGTATGCGCTGTTTATTACCACCCTTTGGACACGCCCTCTGCATCTAAAAACCTGCACCTGGCACTGCTGGCACTTTAGTTCTAGGTGTACGGGTGCAGTGCATTGTTTCCCCTGGGCGATATTCTGGAAACTTTTCTTTTTTCTTTTTATTTTTCACAGAGATGGTCAGTAGCATAATAAGTGTATGATTTTGTCACCATAGCCAAGGGCATATAATGTATGTTCCTGCAAATTATTACTGGAATTTTTGAAGCTTGGTTCACACCACGAACCGCATGTGAATCGCACAGGAACCGCATTGCATTCCTGTTAAATTCACATGTGATCCAGTGCGTTCATTTTGAATATGCTCAAATCACACCACAGCACACCAAAGACGTGCATGCAGCAGTCATGGAACCACATTACATTTGCATGGTACAAACCGACCACGCAATTTAGTGCCAGCAAATGCACCGCATTTGCAACTTAGGTCTGGGGTGTTATTAAGATTGCACTGACACCTTTTGTGGATCACAAGGGCAGTGAATGCAGTGCGGGAAGCGCACTTAGATTGGGGAATTTTGCGCACTCCATTAGTGTGAACCTACCCGTAAGGGGTATGAGAAATCATAGACCAATTGCTGGTTTTAGGTATGTCATATTCTGCATGGATGTATACTATAGACAAATGCTCTGTATTATACTTTATGCATATTCATTTCTGAATAAATACTAAGAGGAAATAGAAAAAAAATGTATGGTACCTATTTAAAAAACTTCATAACAGGGGTTTGATAAGATATGCTGTATTTCATGATTTTTGATTTGAATTATGTAAGATCCTGTTACTGCATTAATGTGAATTAAATCTCTATTTTATCATGTTTGCATTGTGGTTCACTACCACACAAATGTATTGTGCCACACTCCCTAGGTGTGTTGGGGTGCTTTTCAACATGAATAGTACTACTCTATGTGCAACACATTGTAGTAAAACGTGCATTTTTTTGTGTGTTACCAGCATACAATTATGTGAATGGGCCATAAAACTATTTTTTTAAAAATCTAAAGACATTCATAACGTTTCCCAGAGGAGATGCTGTATTTACTTTATTTATAATGCATATTGACCTGTACATTTGCTATGTAACGTTTATCAACAGCTCGGCTTACTGTGTGTGAAAAATGTTGCTTTTGAGTCTATTTATAATGCAGTTCATTTTACATTTATTGCACATGACCAAACAGTTTCATTTTACACATACAGTGGGTACGGAAAGTATTCAGACCCCCTTAAATGTTTCACTCTTTGTTATATTGCAGCCATTTGCTAAAATCATTTAAGTTCATTCTTCTTCCTCATGAATGTACACATAGCACCCCATACTGATAAAAAAACACAGAATTGTTGACATTGTTGCAGATTTATAAAAAAAAAAAAACTGAAATATCACATGGTCCTAAGTATTCAGACCCTTTGCTGTGACATTCATATATTTAACTCAGGTGCTTTCCATTTCTTCTGATCATCCTTGAGATGGTTCTACACCTTCATTTGAGCCCAGCTGTGTTTGATTATACTGTTTGGACTTGATTAGGAAAGCCACACACCTGTCTATATAAGACCTTCCAGATCACAATGCATGTCAGAGCAAATGAGAATCATGAGGTCAAAGGAACTGCCTGAAGCGCTCAGAGACAGAATTGTGGCAAGGCACAGATCTGGCCAAGGTTACAAAAAGATTTCTGCTGCACTTAAGGTTCCTAAGAGCACAGTGGCCTCCATAATCCTCAAATGGAAGACGTTTGGGACGACCAGAACCCTTCCTAGAGCTGGCCGTCCGGCCAAACTGAGCTATCGGGGGAGAAGAGCCTTGGTGAGAGAGGTAAAGAAGAACCCAAAGATCACTGTGGCTGAGCTCCAGAGATGCAGTCAGGAGATGGGAGAAAGTTGTAGAAAGTCAACCATCACTGCAGCCCTCCACCAGTCGGGGCTTTATGGCAGAGTGGCCCGACGGAAGCCTCTCCTCAGTGTAAGACACATGAAAGCCCGCATGGAGTTTGCTAAAAAACACCTGAAGGACTCCAAGATGGTGAGAAATAAGATTCTCTGGTCTGATGAGACCAAAATAGAACTTTTTGGCCTTAATTCTAAGCGTTATGTGTGGAGAAAACCAGGCACTGCTCATCACCTGTCCAATACAGTCCCAACAGTGAAGCATGGTGGTGGCAGCATCATGCTGTGGGGGTGTTTTTCAGCTGCAGGGACAGGACGACTGGTTGCAATCGAGGGAAAGATGAATGCGACCAAGTACAGGGATATCCTGGACAAAAACCTTCTCCAGAGTGCTCTGGACCTCAGACTGGGCCGAAGGTTTACCTTCCAACAAGACAATGACCCTAAGCACACAGCTAAAATAATGAAGGAGTGGCTTCACAACAACTCTGTGACTGTTCTTGAATGGCCCAGCCAGAGCCCTGACTTAAACCCAATTGAGCATCTCTGGAGAGACCTAAAAATGGCTGTCCACCAACGTTTGCAAAATATGAGAGAATTGACCGCACTCTGGTAGAGATATTTCTTGAAATCAAAGATGTTTCCTTTATTGTTCCAATAAAATCAAGTGACAGACAGTGTACAAGCAGACAAGGTTGACGCGTTTCACGACATTGCCAGTCGCTTACTCATAACCACACTGGCTGACTGTATATGCTGAGAACTGCTTTTTGATGTCAGATGTCATTTAGCACTAGTTTCCATATATTTTGGATAGCCTTTTTTCTTAAGAACTCATGGTTCTTCTCTTCCTTCCGCCTCCCCCCTCCTCCTCCAACATCGGGGCATACTCCTAATGAGATGACAGATGGTGTCCTGGGGTATTTCCTCCCAGATCTGGACTAGGGCATCACTGAGCTCCTGAACAGACTGAGGTACAACCTGGCGGGGTCGGAAGGTCTGAAACATAATGTCCCAGAGGTGTTCTGTTAGATTTAGGTCAGGCAAGCGTGCGGTCTATTCAATGGTATAATTTCCTTCATCTTCCAGGAACTGGCAGCATACTCTCGCCACATGAGCCCAGGCATTGTTGTGCACCAAAAGGAACCCAGGACCCACTGCACATGCATAGGGTCTGACAACGGGTCCAAGGATTTCAAATGCCAATCAAGCTCCACAATGCCGAGCAGTGAGCACAGGGCCCACTAGAGGACATCTAGCCCTCAAGCAACTCTCATAAAGTCTGTTTCTGATTGTTTTTTTAGAGGCATTCACACCAGTGGCCTGCTGGAATCAATTTCGTAGGGCTCTGGCAGTGCTCATCCTGTTCCTCCTTGTGCAAAGGAGCAGAAACGTGTCCTGCTTATGGGTTAAGGAGCATCTTTTGCCCTGTCCAGCTCTCCTAGAATAACTGCCTGTGTCCTGGAATCTCCTCCATGCTCTTGAGACTGTGCTGGGAGACACAGCAAACCTTCTGGCAATGGCACATATTGATGGAGGAGTTGGACTACCTGTGCCACTTCTATAGGGTCCAGGTATCGTCTCATGCTACCAGTAGTGACACTGACCCTAGCCAAAAAATTTGTGAAAAACAGACAGAAAAGATGAGTAGGGAAAAAAATATCAGTACCTCCACCTGTAAAACCATTCCTGTTTTGGAGGTTGTCTCATTGTTGCCCATCTAGTGCACCTGCTATTAAATTCATTAACACCAAAGCAGCTGAAACTAATTAACAACCTCTTCTGCTACTTAACTGACCAGATCATTATCCCAGGAGTTTAATTGACTTAATGCTACACTCTGAATAAAAGGTGTTCCTTTAATTTTTTTGAGCAGTGTATATAAAATTGTAATACCAAAGAACAACAGTAAGCACAAAGCCCAACAATTTGTTCTTTAGTGCTTTGGACAATTCCTTTTTCAAGATGAGCTATGAAGGTGGTGGGCTAAGCTTACGTTTCACAGGAAAAGTTGAATTTTATGTATAATTTCAGCTGTCCACAGTATATAACTGAACCTACTAATTATTTTACCACTGGAGAAGACTACACTGCTCTTCCCAGGAGTTTCCAAGTGTTTCTTCTCTACAAATTTAAGGTGAAGAAGCATAGTTTCTGGCCCTCAAAGTGGTGTGAGCAGTCTAAAGAGAAAGTACCCTTTTTGACTATTGTCTATGACTGTTCCCTGAATTATGAAGTTTAAAATATCAAATTGTGTGCAATTGAGAAGGGAAACTTTGGAAAAAGAGACAATTTTGTTCAAAGAACAGCATTTATTTGAATTCCAATTACTTCCCATGCCCCATAAAGATTACCTCTCTTAATGAAACAGAAAGGAGGTTCACGATTGTTAAGGATATATTGAGGGTGCTAAGTTAGTCAAGGTCTGGAAAGAAGCAGCATTGCAATTACATTTTGGGGAAGAATTCTTCCAAATCTAGTGATTTCCTTGAATGCAAATTGTTTGTTGCCCCCTCCCCACCCAAAAAAAGCCAGGAGAGAGAAGTATTTTCATTTGCTATCTTTACCTAGAGAGGAGGTAATGGAGAGATAAAAACCCTGAGGCATAGTGATGTTCTTTCCATGACAACCGGCAACCTTAGAAGGCACATAAAAGAAGGAGAGGAGAGCGCCTCTGAGTTCAAATGATATTTAATAGAAACAATAAAAATAGTAGTAACTCACATCGAGGTATACAACATAGCGTGTGTCCAAAACGTCAGTGGCTCCGTTGGTGCACTCGCATCCATCCGCAGGGCCCAGGATGTTTTATGGAGACAGAGAAGATGCCGGCTTTCTGATGTCTTCCAGGCGGGTGAGAGGCAGAGGCTGCGAGGAGGAATCGTCTAGCGTCTGCCTCAGGAGAAGGAGAAGGGCGGAAGGGACTTCACTACGCATTTCAGAGCATGCACAAACACCTCACCGGGCATGGAAGGGACTTCACTACGCGTTTCAGAGCATGCACGAACACCCCACCGGGCATCAAGTGTTACACTTGATAAAGGAGTGCGCATGCCCGGTGGGGTGTTCGCGCATGCTCCGAAACACGTAGTGAAGTCCCTTCTGCCCTTCCGCCCTTCTCCTGACGTCAGAAGTTAGACGCTTCCTCCTCGCGGCCTCCGCCTCTCACCTGCCCAGAAGACATCAGAAAGCCGGCCTCTTCTCTGTCTCCATGAAACATCCTGGGCCCTGCAGATCAATGCGAGTGCACCAATGGAGCCACTGACATTTTGGACACATGCTATGTCGTATACCTCGAAGTGAGTTACTACTATTTTTATTGTTTCCAATAAACATCATTTGCATTCAGAGGCGCTCTCCTCTCCTTCTTTTATCCATTTATGCAGAGTTGGCTTCACTCTTCCGGAGAGCATGCCCTTTGTAGCAAGCCATCCATCCCTGGAACTTTCTTGGACCCCCACAGATGGACTTTCACATAGTCCTCTCTTACACCTCCCATCCTCTGTCCATGCATATGGACTAGTTATTGCCCCTTGTGCATGTTATGTCCCCTGGTCTTCTCACTTTGCTCTGTTGTGACATATATATCCACATATCCTTAAGCGCCAATACCCCATATGTTTTTTTGGAAGGCACATAGTCTGGTATGTAGCCTGATGTGCCAATCTACTGCTGTTATTAGAGTTACTGGAGAACATCTGGAATAGTGTTGAAAACTCTTACTCTGCTGTAGTGGTACTAAAAAGCTCTATCTCTCTGCTGTGGTTACAGGTTTTTTCTCCCCTTTAGTTACAAGAAAATGTAGTTAAAGGGGTTCTAAAGGCAGAAGGCTTTTTACTTTAATTCATTCTATGCATTATATTAAAAAATGTTCTCCTTGCAGCTTCCCCCACAGCCGATCTAATACTTACTCAGGCCCAATCCCAATCCAGCGACATGCACAAGAGCAAAGGCTCTCCCCGGTCTCTCTCTTCTAATTGGCTGGGACACAGCAGAGGGTGCCTTTGGTTCACAGCCAGTGAGGAGGGTGCGGGGGGGCAGGACTAAGCCTTGCTCTGTGTGTCCCATAGACAAACAGAGGCGGCTCAGGAGTGAGCATGCACAAATGCCCCCAGAGCAAGTAGCTTGCTGTGGGGGCACTCAGCAAGAGGGAGGGGCCAGAAGTGCCAGCGTGGGAACCAAGAAGAGAAGGATGGAGGCTGCTCTGTGCAAAACCATTGCACAGAGCAGATAAGTATGACATGTTTGTTATTTTAAAAAAAAATGACCCTTTACAATGTCTTTAAGTATCTGTATATCCACGTATTCACAAATTATGATGCCTCTTTTTGCTTATCTATAAAAAAGTCACACATACCAAGTATCACTGGTTACAAAACCAACAATACTGCATAACACATATATTAGTGCAGTATTATAGCTGCGCTGCATTACAACTAGCCAATGAAAAAAAAAAAAAGATTTGAAATAATCTACAGTTTTTGATTACTCCATCTGTTCACAACAGTGTGCTAAATAAATTAGGCCATTTTTTTGGATTTTTTTTTTTTTTTTCAAATATTTCAAGGGAAGATCATGTTGCCTAAACCATTACTAGGCAGACTGAGGACTTGGAGTAGTTTACATCAGATATAATTCTTTATTCGGTTTGTAGCAAGCTAATGTACAAATAATGTTGTCTCCTTTGGATGATATTTACATTCTAAATTGCATTTTCTGCCACTGTAGCTGTATTATGTAGTATTGTTTGGAACCAAAAATACACAGCCGCTAAACTGATACATGACTTCATATGAAATAATATGTTTGTAGCAGTTTGTACACATCTACCTGATACATTTGTAGGTAAAGCATGCAGTCAAATGTAAATATCATGTAACATTATGCAGATTTTCATCATTGAGATGCTGATACTAGATTGTGAAGTCTTGTCACACAATGCTGAACTATTCTGGTGTGTCTTCTGTAAAATGAAACAGCATTGGTGTTTGTGTGCTGTAATAAACCAAGGAATTGCAATGAAACCAGGGGAGTGAGAATAACAACGCAGGTGAAGGTCGCATGAGTTTCCTTCTCACAAACAAATATATTTTGCAGAGGCCCATCTCTCTGGATCACGTAGTGGGATTTAAAGGCACGTATTATTATTCTTTTTATCTTTATTCCACATTCGTGCTTTCTGGGCTTTTTATCTTTTGTACACACAAAGGTAGCATTTCATCACATACAGAATAAAAAGCATGAGACAAATGACACCTGTCTTTCCAGCCACAGGAATCTGCAGATTCTTACCACTGGAAATTGCAGGGTGTCCTAATCAGCCAAGTAAATGGAGCATATGGTTGGCCATAACAAATCTCAAATTTCAGCTGAATCCACCAAATTTTAAAAAGTGAGTGGCCCTGCAGGCACCACCCAGCTCAACAAAAGTTGCTTTAAAAATCAACTAAACCATTTTGTGAAAATTACCCAAAGATTCACAGATCATACCTTCACTTTGGACCCTGCTCTCTTTCTATTGCATCACCGATTCCCGAGTGTGTCTTATAGGAAATCTATCTTACCCCTCTTGATAATGACACCAAGGAGTTGTATCCCTCGGTTCTGAAGGCAGGCGCAGCCGCCTTCAGTGATAGTGTGGCTACAGAAAATGACTAACATTAATAAAATGGAGGACCTTGTGGCTTTGGAGAAAGGCACAAGGGAGCGGTTTCTTGAATGATGGCATTATTGGCATGAGTTTGTTTACTACAAAAAGATCATGACATGAAATGACCTAGCCTTAGGGGTGCCACTAAGCGACCCCTGAACGCTTACAGTTATTTGTGATCCGGTGGTTGGGCACTACCTCTCTCCTTCCACCCCGGGGGTCATGTGCATCCCCTTCCCCTATTCCCCCTACCCCCCATCCCTTCCCCCTGTTTTTTTTCTCTTCCTATCTCTGCTTCCTTTCCTTCTCTTGTCCTCCTTAGTCTTTCTCTTTTTCTTCACTGAAAACACTTGAAAATGCCTATGGTGTGCTGCCTCTTTTTGATGGAAGGGCCTTGCGTGTGCTTGTGACGTTTCAGATGCTCAGGGTTTCACAGTCTCCGTACGCTGGCCAGGAGACAGATGCCAGTGGAGGCCATGGTCCGACATGGGGAATGGGGACCCGTGGGTCAGCATCTTCTTTCCATCTTTGTATATTACATAGCAAGGAATGTTGATATATGTGCCTGGTGTTTTATATTCTATCTCATATTTTGCTTATGTGCGAAGGGGAGGGGTCTGTGGGGGTTGTTACTAATCAACAAGCATGGACGTTCCTTCTGGTGCTTAACTTATAACTTTGTACTGCGTGATCCTTTGTTATGTTACAATAGTTGTACATTTCTTTTTTGGCATAACTTTAAAAAAATAATTTATTAAAGAAAAATCAACTAAACCAGATGGAGCAATATTGATAGAACAGTGACTGCAATACTCCCAGGCACCTGAGTGCCTAAATACAATAGCTGGCACTGGCGAGTCCTCCATCCGTTCTGTCAGGCCATTAGCTGATTTAGAGAAAATAGATCGGTATGCAGCTTCCTTTAGGCTGGGTACACAGTATACATTTTGTTTTCATTCAACCTAGTGGGCTGAATGAAAAAAATGTACAAAATAGCATACTAACACAAGCGATGTTAATGCAATGATCTCCTTCTGGCCAGTGGTCTATTCTCATGACCCAGTAACCCAGTGGATCGTCAGCTGGAAAGCTCTCCATCTCTGTCTTTGCCCCTAGATAATCATCCATCATATGATGCAGACGCTGCCGATGGGATGTGGAAGCTGGGAGCCCTGGGCGGGGAGGACTAAACAAAATTGTGAAATGCATCATTTGGTGGCCCCCTTCTCCACCGCTCCTCTCTTGACCAACAGAAGCCTCAAAACAAAGTTTTCCATGACACTGTATACTACCAGAGTCAGGAAAAGTATTAGATAATCTCTTCCTTAGAGTATCCTCA
This sequence comes from Pelophylax lessonae, assembly GCF_965119305.1. Classification (NCBI taxonomy): domain Eukaryota; kingdom Metazoa; phylum Chordata; class Amphibia; order Anura; family Ranidae; genus Pelophylax; species Pelophylax lessonae. Next base: position 222,139,596 of record NC_138773.1, read on the forward strand.
ATAGATTTAATCTTCTTCACCCTCTGTGGGGATGGGAGTTCTGAGACTTTACCCTTGTGACGGTGATCAAGGAGGATTGTCAACCAATAGTGATCCTTCTCCTTGATGTCATGTATTATTGGGTCCTTTCACAGGCAGGTTTGTGGAGGCATAAGAAGCAGACTCCTCGGGGTCACTGAGTATTACAGTATCTGGAACGCACATAAAACACAGAAATATACTGCGTTAAATGCGCAGTAATGCACAGAAATCTACTGCGATAAACATGCACTAACGCATAGAAATATACTGCTTAAAACGTGAACTAATGCACAGAAATATGCTACATTAAACATGCAGTAATGCACTGAAATATACTGGTTTAAATGTGCACTAATGCACAGAAATATATTGCGATAAACGTGCAGTAATGCACTGAAATATACTGTGTTAAATGTGCACTAACACACTGAAATATACTGCGTTAAATATGCACTAATGCTCAGAAATGTACTGTTATAAAAGACACATAAAGCACAGAAATAAACTGCATTAAAAAAAGCACTGAAATATACTGCTTTAAATGTGCAGTAATGCACACAAATATACTGCGTTAAAAGTGCACTAATGCACTGCAATATACTCCGTTAAACATGCAGAAATGCAGATGCACTGAAATATACTGTGTTGAATGTGCACTAATGCACAGAAATATACTGGGTTAAATGGCATGTAACAGACTGAAATATACTACGTTAAATGTGCAGTAATACACAGAAATATACTGCGGTACACGTGCAGTAACACACAGAAATATACTGCGTTAAACGGCATGTAATGCACTGAAATATACTGCATTAATGGTTCAGTAAGGTACCAAAATATACTGTGTTAAATGTCATGAAACGCACTTAACCACTTAAGCCCCGGAAGATTTTACCCCCATTCCGACCAGGGGGTATTTTGCGATTCGGCACTGCGTGAATTTAACGCACAATTGCGCGGTCGTGCGACGCTGTACCTAAACGAATTTGACGTCCTTTTTTTCCCACAAACAGAGCTTTCTTTTGGTGGTATTTGATCACCTGTGCGATTTTTTGATCACGCGCTATAAACAAAAAAAGAGCGTCAATTTTGCAAAAATAGCAATATTTTTCACATTTTTTTATATGAAATTCCCCCAAAAAAAATGTAAAAATCAAAATTTTTAAAAATTTTCGGCCAATTTGTTTTATGCTACCTATGTTTGGTAAAAAAAATCGCAAAAAGCGTATTTTGATTGGTTTGCGCAAAAGTTATCGCGTTTACTAACAAAGGGAAAGATTTTTGTCATTTTTGTTGTTTTTTTTTTTAACGCGTAATGGCGGCGATCTGCGATTTTTTTTGCGGTACTGCGGCATTGGGGCGGACAGATCGGACCCTTGACTGACATTTTTGACACTTTTGGGGTTACCAGTGACATTTCTACAGTAATCAGTGCTATACATATGCACTGTTACTGTAAAAATACACTGGTAGTGAAGGGGTTAACTTTATTTGGAAGGGAGGGGCTGTGTGTGTCCCTAGGGGCGTGGTTTCTACTGTGATTGGCTGTGGCTCTAGCTGTAAGGACACTGATCAACGGATCTACATACCAGATCCGTTTTATCAGTGTCTTTGCAGCGAGGAGAATGACAGGCAGTTTGTTTACACAAGCTGCCTGACATTCTCCCTCTCCCCCGCCGATCGCCGAGTGGCCGGCGGACATCGGGTCCGCTGGTCACACGCGCGGGGGGGTCCGTGACCACGCGGGAGCGGGAGCGCGCCTCCGGGGGCGCGCGCTCGCTCCCTAGACCCTCACAAGCAAGCAACGTAGCCCTACGTTAGTTTGCCTGTGAGGGGCTGACCGCCGACGTAGATAGTCGTGCGGCGGTCGGCAAGTGGTTAAATATCTGTGTTAAATTTGCACTATGCACTGAAATTATACACCATTTGGTCACTTGGAGATTTATAATTTAGGTATTTTTATTCCATAAGCGCGGGTATAAATTCGTTTTTTCACATGCACTGAAATATACTGTGTTAAATGGCACATAATGCATTCAAATATACTGTGTTAAATGCACACTAACTCACTGAAATATACTACGTTAAACGTGCAGTAATGCACTAAAATATTTGGTGTTAAACATGCAGTAAGGCACAGAAATATACTTTACTAACTACTGTATACTAACATGCGCTAACACACAGATATATATTGTCTTAAACGTGCATTAACGTACTGAAATATACTGCATTAAACGCACACTAACATGCTGAAATATACTCGTTAATTGTGCACTAATGCATAGAGATATACTGCGCTAGACGTGCAGTACGCACTGAAATATACTGTGTTAAATGTGCACTAACACACTGAAATATACTTTGTTAAACGTATGTAACACACTAAAATATACTGCATTAAACAGCACGTAACGCACAGAAACATACTGCATTAAACATGCAGTAACGCACAAAAGTATACTTTGTTAAACGTGCAATAATGCACAGAAATCTACTGCGATAAATGTGCACTAATGCACAAAAATATACTGCGTTAAACGTGCACTACACACTGAAATGTACTGCTTTAAATGGCATGTAATGCACTGAAATATACTGCTTTAAATGTGCAGTAATGCACTGAAATATACTGTGCTAAACATGCCAAAACGCACAGAAATATACTGCATTAAACGTGCACTTACGCACAGAAATATACTACTTTAACCTGCAGTAACTCACTGAAATATACTACATTAAACGTGCAGTAATGTACAGATATATACTGTGTTAAATGTGATGTAACACACTGAAATATACTGCATCAATTGTGCAGTAAGGCACAGAAATATACTGCGTCAAACACCACGTAACACACTGAAATTTACTGTGTTAAAAGTGCACTACGCACTGAAATGTACTGCTTTAAATGGCATGTAATGCACTGAAATATACTGCGCTAAATGTGCACTAATGCACAGAAATATACTGCATTTAACATGCAGTAATGCACTGAAATATACTGCATTAAACATGCAGTAACACACAGAAATATACTGCATTAAACGTGCACTAACGCACAGAAATATACGGTGTTAAACGTGCTGTAACGCACTGAATTATACTGCATTAAACTAGATATAGATAAATACAAATCCTAACCTTCTCTCATATATGTATTTCAACTGTGTATTCAACAGTTTGTTTGTCGTTTCACTTAAAAGGGTAACTCCACTTTCATGGGGATAAAAATAGCAAATAAAGAAAAAAATAATACAGTGTATACAATTGTGACACAAGTCATATTGTAATTGAATGTTATTAAAAATGACCGTTCCTTTTAAAATGAAGCCCCTGTAATTTTGGGAAAATGCAATGCAATATGGCTATCTGAAGCTGTTCTGTACACAGAATGTGTACTGACCACACCCCAGAAACATAATTTCCTGCTTGTGTGATTGGCTCACTGATTTTCCCAGACTTAAGATTTCAGACATCCCCTGCAACAAAAATGTAATTTTTCCTGAGATACTTTCAATAGAAAATCATGTCTAAAGGGATGCAGGCCCTGCAGTTTTCCCCATTAGAGCTGTGTAGCTGCTGCAGCTGATTTTTAATTATGAAACCATTCCCATTAGACTCACTTTCCCACATGGACACAGACAAACACACAGGGATTTCTTCAGAATAACAAAAAGGAATCTGCATCAAAGTTTGTTAAAATCCTTGCAATGTACATAGATCACCCAGAGGGGAATGTTTGTTTCACAACAAAAGTGGAGCTACGCTTTAAGGGATAGATTTAGGGTGTTTTAGTGTAAGACATATACAAACCACCACCAGAAGTCCTTCACTTAAAACTACTAGTGCTAGATATGCAGTGCCAAGGATAAACATGTTGTGTATTGGAGAAGGTGGATTACATTTACCACATGGAAAGGCGATACTTAGTACCTTTCTACAATTATTTCTCTTGACATGTGATGACAGCCATATTTCTAACACATTATGATATATAAGAGTAAAATATATACTAAAAAAGTATATAACCTCGCGCCTCAGGAAAGATCTAGGTTAAATTAATATAATCATAAAATTTTAGATTAATAAATAAATGGTGTCAAGTTAAAAAAACGTTATGGAGCAGCTGCTATAGTTTAAAGGATAAAGAGATATTTAGCCCCCTAAGGAGTTAATATAGCGCTTGCTATTACACTAATAAGAGTGAGCAATTTCTTGTTCACACACCTGAGTGATCAGTGGTATAGTAAAGAATATTGCTATTCCCTAAAGGTGATAATAGGTGTATTAAATTGCAAATATGCTAAATAAATATTAAATTGAAATGACTAAATAGCTAAGTACAAATTTAAAATTAATATCAAATAAATATAGTGCAAACTTTTACTAAATATAAAGTATAAATTGGATGCAAATATGATCAAAATCTGTGCAGTGACAAGTCAAGTCCCAAAAGGTGATCTGTGCAAAAAGAGTCCTAATATGATTTCTCCAATGTTCCAATTCAGGTGTGTGAACAAGAAATTGCTCACTCTTATTAGTGTAATAGCAAGCGCTATATTAACTCCTTAGGGGGCTAAATATCTCTACATTATGATATATGCCACAGTACATGAAGCAGTTTGACACAAACAGGGTCTTCTTTTTCTTGCATATTGATTATTCCAGATCAGTTTCAGGGGTGGCATTCCCATGTTTCTAGAAGCCGTCAAATGTAATACAATTAAAAAAGGATTTGGAGTCGGTCAAATAAAATCGGGTTACTGAGATGTCATTTTAACATAATCCTTGAAGTAAAAGTCTTTCCAGTCATTTAAATCAGATAGTTATTGGATTATAAAATTAGTTTTAACATAGTTCCAGCAGAATATTCTGTAGTCAGGGTTGTCTATAATTGCTGTGTGTAAAGTGTCAAACTGTATTTCACCTTGTCCAACATACTGACTTTATCTCTAATCAATCCTCATTCAGCATGTGCACTATGGTTATTTAATGAAGGTGAAAAAAAGCAATAGCCGTTTTCATCCTAAATATTGAAACACTGTAAAATAATCACTTCAATTTAATGTTTTCCAGAGTTATTCAAATAATAATATTTTCTGAATTTTATTACACTGTTAAAATTTTCCATAAAGAGGATCATCCAGTAGGGATACATTGAACACCCTGTGATATAGGGATTGTTTCGCTCAGTGATAGATGAGTTTCAGTGAGTCCACATCAGTCCGAACCATGGTTAAGGATTAGCCAGCCCACTTTTATTAAACAGAACAAAAGTAAAGTCCACAAAATAGTTGCCTGTGCATGGGATATACACTACAAAACAAACAAAAAAAAACAACCAACCGGCCTTTCCCACAGCAGCTCCACTGTTCTTGTCAAGATCCTTCAGACCCAGCTCCCCTAACTATCTGGGCTCTCCTGCCTCACCCAGCCTTTTGGTACAGCATTCCCCTACATGGACCCATTTACTGGCCTCACAATAGGGGATCTTCTGGCACCCCAGGCTCTCTCACTCCTTTGCAGATTTCCTCGATCCCCTGGACTCACCCAGTCAGCTCAAGTGTCTCTCAGTCCTCCAGACTTTCTCAGCTGTCTTGACTCCCCCAGTTCTGTGGGTAACGGATCTCTCTAATATGGAGTCCTAATGGGAGTATGCTTGTCTCCTGGCTGGAGCACACACTTCTCTCTTCATTGGAGCACACATCTCTTTGCTAACAGCAGCAGTTAGCTTTTGCCCTTCTTTGCTTATAATGAGTGTGCACACCTGGACCCTGACGCAGCCTGCAGATCTACAGTAATATCTGGATACAGGATTGGAGACTCGTTCCCACCAAAATCTCTTTGAAATCTCCAAGCTCCAGACCCTGCCCAGGATTACTAAACCCAGAAAAAACTGCAGCCCTAGTTTTCTCCGCTTAGACACAATACTTTGCAGCCCTTCAAGCTGTAGCATTAAGAATACAGTGTGTCGTTTGCCTATACTCACACAGAGGCAGGGCCTAGCACTGTCACAACTCTAAAACTACCCCTCAGACACGGTTTTGGTGTCTAGCTAATGTTTGAATACCTATTAGCAACAACCATAGTGGATGAGCTTATGAACCTACTTGCTGCAGCCATTGTAATCTAATTTCACAATTGTTGTACCTGTTGAACCTGTGAAGAAACTTCTTTGGAGAGGACCTGCATTGAAAAAGTGTGCCTTTTGGAGAGATTGCCTTGAGAGTGTTTGACATTTGGTGATTGTCATGTGGACTATCTGCCCTGAAAAAAATCTGTCTTTTGGAGAGACTCCCTTGAATGAGCATACCACATGAGAGACTACCTTGGGAGTTCATATTATTTTAAAAATATCCATGACATATGTGGCCATCATCCATAATTATATAGTTAAAAAATAGATTATCTGGAAAGGCTCCTGTGAAACAATTTAACATATAGTGGTTGTCATGTGCAGGGCCGGCCTTTGGGGTGTGCGAGCTGTGCGGCCGCACAGGGCGCCATGGGCAACAAGGGCGCCGTGCGGCCATTACAGATCGCAGAAGATCAGACCGCACAGCGAGAGGTAAGCGGCGACCGTAGCCTGGACAGGATCAACACAGCTGTGCCTCGGTCTCCTACTGCTGCTGTCTGAGCTGTGTATCACACACAGCTCAGCCTCCGATCCACGCTGACAGATCCCTCCTCCCTGCAGGGACACCAGAGGAGAGATCATCAGCACCTCCTCCTCCCGCCCCTTCTCCTCCTCCTCCCGCCCCGCCCACACCTCCCCGGGGATGTGTGGGGGGTCTCTGATGTGAGGGGGGCTCTGTGTGGGGGGTCTCTGATGTAAGGGTGTTGGGGGGGCTCTCTGATGTGGGGGGCTCTAAATTAAGGGGGGCTTTGTGTGGGGGGTCTCTGATGTAAGGGGGGCTCTGTGTGGGGGGTCTCTGATGTAAGGGGGGCTAAGTTATTAGTGATCATAAAAAAAAGTCAAATAAACTGCAAAAAAGGTGCAAGAAAATGCGCGGGGGGGGGGAGCTGGGGCGCCACAGAATTAGCTCGCACAGGGCGCCTGAACACCTAAGGCCGGCCCTGGTCATGTGTACACACTGTTCTGAGAGAGCTGTCTATGTGAAGAAACCACCTTGGAGACAATCTGCTATTTGGAGAGACTGTCATGAGAGTATGTGAAATCTGGAGAAACTGTTATGAAAGAGTTATCCCTGTGAAGAAACTGCCCTTGAGAGGACCAGCTTTGTGAAGAGACTGCATTGAGAGAGTGTGCCTTGTAGAAAGATTGTTTTGAGAGAGTCTGACATAAGGAGATTGCCATTTGGACAGAATGCTCAAAAAAAGGTGACTTGCAATTAACCTGCTCTGAAGAGAACCTGTTTGGGGAGACAGCCTTGAATGAGCATACCACATGGACAGACTGCCTTGAATTAGCATACCACGTGGACAGACTGCCTTGAAGGAGCATACCACGTGGACAGACTGCCTTGAATGAGCATACCACATGGACAGACTGCCTTGAATGAGCATACCACGTGGACAGATTGCCTTGAATGAGCATACCTCGTGGACAGATTGCCTTGAATGAGCATACCTCGTGGACAGACTGCCTTGAATGAGCATACCACGTGGACAGACAGCCTTGAATGAGCATACCACATGGACAGACTGCCTTGAATGAGCATACCACGTGGACAGATTGCCTTGAATGAGCATACCTCGTGGACAGACTGCCTTGAATGAGCATACCACGTGGACAGACTGCCTTGAATGAGCATACACGTGGACAGACTGCCTTGAATGAGCATACCACGTGGACAGATTGCTTGAACGAGCATACCACGTGGACAGACTGCCTTGAATGAGCATACCACGTGGACAGACTGCCTTGAATTAGCATACCACGTGGACAGATTGCCTTGAATGAGCATACCACGTGGACAGATTGCCTTGAATGAGCATACCACGTGGACAGATTGCCTTGAATGAATATACCATGTGGACAGACTGCCTTAAAAGAACATGTTATATGGAGAGATTGCCTTGAGGGTTAATGCCATATGCAGAGACTGCCTTGAAAATACATGCAATATTGAGAGTTTGCCACGAGAGAGCATGTCATGTTTAGAGACTGTCATGATCAAGGACTAACTACAGAAATCTGGACTGAGCATCCCATATTACATGGGGAACTCGAGATGTTCATTATCCTGTATACCATTTCCTTCAAGCACAATGACAATTGAGTACTGTCCATGATACTTTTTTTATTTGCACTAACATACAATTTTTCAGGACAAGCTTTCGGGGTATGTCCCCTTCATCAAGATCCAAGCAGTACTTGGATCTTGATGAAGGTGACATACCCCGAAAGCTTGTCCTGAAAAATTGTATGTTAGTGCAAATAAAAAAAGTATCACGGACAGTACTCAATTGTCTCTGTCGCAAGTGCACTAATATGGCTACAATTATCTCTTCAAGCACAATGTAATAGATGTACTATATTTGTATCCTCTATTTTAATCCATAAATTGGGATATTTTATGGACTGCTGCATTTGATACTAAATCATCCCAAATGTTTGTATATTACCTTTTCCTCTGATGATGCTATCACTTGAAATATTATTAAGTAAAGAGTCATTTTGATCTTTTAGGTAGTCCTAATGAAAAATAATATTTTTGGAAAGTTATTTAACTATGAATCAGTGACTGATTTAAAACAAATGTAGCTATACTTTCTATGTAGCAAAGCAGTTATGTGAGCACAGTTTTGGGAGTCAATACAATCCGGGTATAAGCCATACACTTATCGGCCACTTTATTGGGTACACCTTGCTGGTACCGGGTTGGACCTCCTTTTGCCCTCAGAACTGCCTTAATTCTTTATGGCATTGATTCAACAAGGTGTTGGAAACATTCCTCAGAGATTTTGGTCCATATTTACATGATAGCATATAGCATTCCAAAAGGTGCTCTATTGGATTGAGATCTGGTGACTGTGGAGGCCATTGGAGTACAGTGAACTCATTGTCATGTTCAATAAACCAGTGGTGAGATTATTTGAGCTTTGTGACATGGTGCATTATCCTGCTGGAAGTATCCATCAGAAGATAGGTGCACTGTAGTCACAAAAGGATAGACATGGTCAGCAACAATACTTAGGCAGGCCGTGGCATTTAAATGATGCCTAATTGGTACTAAGGAGCCCAAAATGTGCCAAGAAAATATCCCCCACACCATTACACCACCAGCCTGAACCATTGATACAAGGCAGGATTGATCCATGCCTTCATGTTATTTACGCCAAATTCTGACCCTACCATCTGAATGTCCTGATCTTCTATTGTCCAATTTTAGTGAGCCTGTGTGAATTGTAGCCTCATTGTCCTGTTATTAGCGGACAATAGTGGCACCCAGTGTGGTCTTCTGCTGCTGTAGCCCATGTACTTCAAAGTTCAATGTGTTGTGCATTCAGCGAGGGTATTCTGTATACTTTGGTTTTAACAAGTGGTTATTTGAATCACTGTTGCCTTTCTATCATCTCAAACTAATATGCCAATTCTCCTTGGACCTCTGACATCAACAAGGCATTTTTGTCCACACAACTGCTGCTCACTGGATTTTTTCTCTTTTTCGGACCATTCTCTGTAAACCCTAGAGATGGTTGTGTGTGAAATCCCAGTAGATCAGCCTGTCTAGCACCAACAACCATGCCAGGTTCAAAGTCAATTAAATTCCCCTTCTTCCCTATTCTGATGCCCGTGTTAACTTCAGCAAGTCGTCTTCACCATGTCTAGATGTTTGAATGCATTTAGTTGCTGCCATGTGATTGGCTGATTAGAAAAATGTATTACCAAGCAATTGAGCAGGTGTACCTAATAAAGTGGCCAGTGAGTTTAAGCCACAGTGCTGATAGGTTGTTACAACTAGGAAAAATGTAGTGGATTGTAAAATAAGTATATACAAACTAGTAGAGTTTTTTTTTTTTTTAAATGGAAGCTGTGTTCAATGACTTTGTAGAAGCTGTGCTGAATGAGCAGGCAGCAGTGAACAAAGTAAATATGCCAATATATTAATAAAAACTATGTAGTAGGTTATGTCAAACAGACTGTTTAGAATGCATATCCTAAAATGGGAGAATGTGATACTATTTTAATGGTGTTTATTGTGAACATACATTGCTGGATTACACCGGTAGAAAAACACTTTAGAAAAGCCACCATCAGCCCAAATATTGTGTGTGTTATGGGGTAAGCTAAAATTGTTTCTAAAGGCATATTTTTAAATTAAAATAATAAATATGTCATACTCACCTGCTCTGTGCAATAGAATTGCCCAGATCTGCCCAAAACCGCATCTTCTATAGTCCCTCATCAGATACGTGCAGCAAAGTCTCTTTTTTTAAAAAAAAAAAATAACAAGCATGTTATTTTAGCCTGCTCTGTGCAGTTATTTTGCACAGAGCAACCCAGATCCTCCTCTTTTCGGCAGTGGCTGTGCCAGAGGGCTAGCTGGGGTGGCAATTGCCACCCCAGATGAAGTCCTTGCCACCCCTGTTGCAAAACGCTCATGGGCGTTCGCAATTCCAAATTCCACACACAATATCTGTTTCCTTTCGCTGATCGCAGCCAAATCACAAACTTGGTCCGCCCGCCGGTTCTGGCTCCCTCCTCTCTCTGTCTTCTGCTGCTCTGCTGACAGCTGTAGGGGGCGGGCCGGGAATTCCCTGCTGCTGATGTCAGTCAGGAGGGGCAGAGCTGCAGCCCATGGAGGAGAGGAGCCTCAGCGTGCCCTGGAGAGGAAGCGGGACTCGGAGTGACCTGACACGTGACCTGAGCGGCGGCGGTGAAGAGTAGTAGGTCTGATTGTCACTGTCACTCAACTCCAGCTGCCCTATATATACTGCTCACCCAGCTCCATCCTGCCAAAACCCAATAATTCCTGCCTACCCAACTCCATCCTTATTGCCTGCCTACTTGACTGCATTCACTAGGAATGCCTGCTTACTAAACTCCACCCTGCCCCCACTTCATATTGCCTCCAACCAAACTCCATCTTACCCTGACCCTACCTACTGCCGGCCTACCCAGCTCTCTACTACCAGCCTAAATCCATCCTGCACCAAACCTGTACTGCCTGCCTATCCAACTGCCCTATACAGACTTCTCACCCATCTCCATAGTGCCCCCACTCTATACTGCCTGCCTACTCAACTCTATCCTGCCCCCCACCCCATACTTCATCCACCCAGAATGACTGCCTCCTTACACAAGTCCATCCTAACCTGACCCTGTACTGCCTACCTACCCATCTCTATACTAGAACCCTAAATCCATCCTGCCCCCACCCTGTACTGCCTGCCTAACCACCTGCCATATATAGACCGCCTACCTACGTCCATCCTGCCTCCACCTCATTCTGCCTGCCAACCCAATGCTATATAGACTTCCCACCCACATACCCTGTTCATTGATCTTCTTTCTGTCTCTGCGCAACATTGCCACCCATTTTCACCCTGCCCACTTCCCTTATATAGCCTGCCCACCCAACTATATTCTGCCTCCGCATACCCTTTCCATTTCTGCCCACCTCCCATTTATAGAACATCCATCCACCTCCATCCTGCCCCTACAAAACCTGTCTTCCTGACTTCATCTTGCCTTCCTTCCCCTATATACTGTAGTGTGACTATCCACCTCCATCCTGCCTCTACATAACCTGACCATCCATCTTCACCATTCTCATCTCCTTTATATAAACTGCCCACACACCTTCAGGCTGACCATCTATCTTTATCCTGCCACTTTGTATATTGACCCCCGAAAATAATACCTTGCCAACCCTTTGCCACCCCTGTTTTAAAAGTCTAGCTCCGCCACTGCTTTTCGGGTCCCTCTTCTGTGCTCCTGGCCCCTCACTCCTGTTGAGTGCTGTTTGCTGTGGGGGCATCTGAGCCGAGTCACAGCTGCCTGTGTCCCTTCAGACGTGGATTCGTGACCCAGCCCCGCCCCTTCTCTCTCCTGATTGGCTGACTGACTTTGACAGCAGCGGCCACAATTGCGCTATGCTGCTGTCTCAGCCAATGAAGAGGGGAGTCCCGGACAGCTGAGACACTCCTGAAACAATGCTGGATAGAGGTGGGCTCAGGTAAGTATTAGGGGGGATGACGGGGGCTGTTGCACACAGAAGGTTTTTTTTTTATGCATTAAGGTAAAAAAAACTTTCTGCTTTACAATCCCTTTAGGAAACAAGAAGGCTCTAGCTAGGGGTTAACTAAGTAGCACTAAACAGGAGAGGAGGACAGAGGGAGATACCAAATCAAAACTTAACAAGTTGTAGTAGCCCTAAACCACCACTATATGTCGGCATACATCAGAACAATAGTAACTTGATACATTTCAATGCATATACAGAAAAATACACATAGGGAAATAACAAATGTAAAGGTATTTATGAAATGCACATATTAACAAATATTTCTCCTATTTTAGGCAATTGGTGTTCTGAATTTGATGGATAAATGTAAGGATCTCTGAAAAAGACATACAAATATTGCATCTATTTTTTGCTCAGTCTTTATATGGAAGATAAGTAGTCTGATTTGGTGTAAATTCCCTAGTTTTAGCCAGTCTCAGATGAGTAAGCAGCAATCCGTGCAGTGCTGCATTTTCTTTGGCAGTCATCTAGCAGTTCCAAATTCTGAGCTCTGTGATGGAAATATTGATTACAAGAATGGTTGGCTTTGAGCCTAGCAATAAATCCCTAGTCAGAGGCAGGTCAGATCATTTGGTTGTGGGATTAATTATAATCCGATCAAGCATATACCTCCCTGGTCATCCAGTGCTGTTTGAATATGATTCCCTTTCATGCCTGCCTTATGAACACACCTGTCTCTTTTATCACTTTTACAATCAATTTTATTATCTTGTGGAAAAATTATATTTTGATTTTACTATTCTTGTTCTTTCCCTCTTTTTTTCCTTATCATGTTCCTTACAAGCACGTAACACTACAACTGCAACGTTAAAGAACGTATTAAGTAAAATATTTAGGAGAAAAACGTAAAGTTATCCAATAAACACAACATATTTACTGAAGGCCCAACAGAATTGGATTGTGTGGCGTGTTTGAAAACCTCTCATTACTTATAGTCTTTCTCAATTTTCTTTATTCAGTCATTTTTAGATATAAAAGTGTTTAAGACATTTACTATACTTGTAGTCATTTTCATTACAGTGAGTTGATCCAACACAATTTACGAAATAGTCTTTATACATATAAATTAGTTGTCCATTAGGAGAGATATACATAAAAACTCTTTTTCCCACCTGGAGCCATGGATTATTTACATTATATATCCATGGTTCGCAGGTACAAGTTTAGCAAGACTTTCACCTTGTTTGAATTTAAAATCATATGTGTACATGCAGGAGAACCTTTTACAGGGTTTTGTGTCTTTATAAAATATATTATTTACAAAGGCTTCCTATGAATTATAGATATATCCTAAAGGTTATCCTTTATATGAAATATTAAGATATTAAAATAATAATAGCCTTATATATATATATATATATATATATTGTGAGGGATTAGCTCGGTGGCGGGTGTGGATGACCCCTTGGGGGGTGCGTTTTCCCAGAGAGGTAGCCGACAAGTGCTTGCAAACAAACAGTGTGGTTTATTAAATGGTGTTTTCTTCACCAGGCTGTATGCAGCAAAACATCCAAAATAAAATAAAACAGAAAATAAATCCTTGCCTCTGTGGGCGGCTACCTTCTCACAACTGGAACCTGCCTAAGTGTCTGTCTCCAACCTACCGTCGGGCAGACTTCCTTGTCCTACAGCGGACACTCAATAGTCCTTTTATAATAGCTTCACAGGGCAACACAGTCCTTTTGTTTCTTTCACATCAACAGTTCGTCTTCTCACCTTTGAGACGTATTCACCCTTGGTTACCGTCCCGGGCACACATCACTCCGGGGGGTCTTCTCCCAGGCCCACACATCCTGTCGGAAGGCACACGCTGACTGTCCTCCTGCTCCCAGCCCACATGGCTTCAGGATGCAGCTTCTGGAGGCAGCAGTCCTTCTCCCATGCCCACACGGCGTCGGGAGGTACACGTATGTCTGCCTTCCTCTCCCAGCCCACACGGCGACAGGAGGCAGCAAACAATAGGACTTTCTCTGAACAAATTATAGAGCCTTAACTCCCTCATTCTGAACAGGTGAAGGCCTTTCAACTTCCTGCTGGCTAGCTCTGTAGCCAACACCCTAAATTAATTAATGGACTTTCTAAATCAGGTGGAAATGTATTTCCTTCCTGTGACTACATTCCCAGATTTAGCTGACTTCCTGTCACAATATATATATATATATATATATATATATATATATATATATATATATATATATATAAGCATGATAACTCCTGCTTCATGGATTGTTCTGTGTACACATGTGTATTTGTATTTATGTGTTTTCGTCTAGCTTTTAAGGGTTGTAAGTGTCTAGCTGGTTTTTTAACACATACAGTATGGTGTGCATGATCACTACATTAATAACATAAAATCCTCTTTTTCTTTATGTGCATCATATGTGTATTCTTTTGCTATATTACTATCTGCATATATGTATCCATTTATTTTATTGGTGATTTGTGGAAAGATTTTTTATTTTCTTTCTTCGTTGATTTTATATATATATATATATATATATATATATATATATATATATATATATATTTTCTTTTTTAATACAATCAATTTTTGTTTGTTCTATTATTTTTTGAACATTGTGGATTTTTCATATACATGCAATCTATATTCTGCTCATGGGGATACTTTTTAAATGTACTTGTTTGTATATACACGAACACCTGTCAAGTTTAGAGCATTGCATGTATATGTGTAGCATTATAATTAGATGAAAGTGTTTTCTTTTATTGGAGCCGGGTGTTTGAAACGTCTTGGAAACGTTATTCTCTGATTGGATAAGGTGATTTTCCCCGGTCCATAAAGGAAGAGACATATCTAATTACAATTAGCAATGATTAAGCACACGGTGTGAAACGCGTCTGCTGATCCAGTCTGTCTTGTATGTTCGGTGTTGGACCTTTGATTTCACAATAAATTCAAGTTTCAAGTTTCCTACTACTGGAAGTGCCGCTTTCTTTCTACAAAGTATATGGGTTTGAAAACCTGACAGATTTTTATTGTTGTTTGTATTCCCATTGGAGAAATTCATCATTATTTTCTGTTCAATGACATTTGTGAAATGTACCCATCAATGAAACCCTTGAAGCAATAAGAAAATCTAATATTGTTTTTAATCCTCCCTAAGTCTACTAAAAGTTGTTTTTATAGTTATCTGGGCCCAACTTAGGAGATTTCAAACCAACCCCTGCTATTCATGGCACCCATAGAGCCTTTTCGAACATGATTTTGTAAATACATTAGCTTTCAGCCCTGGGAGAAAAGTGCAGTCCTAAACAAATCACTAGTGCTGGGTCAAAGCCCCCCCCCCCCATTTGGTTCGCACCAGAACTGCCGAACATGTTCGAACCTGAGCCACGAACTCTATTTTCAAGTCTATGGGACCCAAACTTGAAAAATCCCCTTTTTGAAGGCTTATATGCAAGTTATTGGCCATAAAAAGGCTATGGGGGCCCAGGTACTGCTCTGGAGGACAATGCAAACATTTTTTGTAAAAAAAGATTTTTTTTACAGCAGTGATTTTAATGATGCTTAAATTGAAACAAAAAATAAATAAAAACGTCCTTTATATAAGTGCCTGGGAGGGTCCCCTTAGTCTGCCTATAAAGTGGTGCATCTGTACCATGCATAGAACCTGCTGCAACAAAACTGACTTATATAAAGAAAAAAAAAATGACATTTAAATTGACTTTCCTGGATGCAAGCTATTGCCAGCAATACAAAAATGTTTAAAAAAACCGGCATAGGGCTCCCCCCCCCCCCCCAGTCCATACTAGGCCCTTACCTGAGCATGCAGCCTTGCAGACCAGGAAAGGGGGGGTGAGCGAGCAGGGGGCTCCCAGATCCTGCCTCCCAATGTGTAAACAAGGGGGCTCCCAGATCCTGCCCCCCGATGTGAATGAGTATGGGGTACATTGTAAAAATTGTACATTGTGCAATGTACATTGTTCATGGGGTACATTGTAAGAGAAAAAAAAAGTGACGAAGGCTAACCGCTGTCTGCCTTCTCTGCCTTCTCTGCCAACAGTTCTTAAATAGCTAAGGGGTGGAGCCACCTGGTGACGTCTCCTTGTGGCACCGCCCCTGTGTGATGCCATTAACAGGCGAATGCTGGATCGGTGGCGGCAATCGTCGTGATTGGAGATGGGTCCACTTCCCCCCCCCCTTTCCTGGCCTGCCAGGCTGCATGCTCAGATAAGGGTCTGGTATGGATTTTGGGGGGGGGGTCTATACTGTTTTTTATTTCATTTTGGCATGGGGTTCCCCTAAAATCCATACCAGACCCTAAGAGCCTGGTATAGATTGGGGGGGGACCCCCAAGCTGTTTTTTTCAAATTTTTCTATTGCAGGCAATGTTTTTTTTCCATTCAGCTATCAGTGGGGAAGCCTGTTGACAGCTGATGACTCATCCATTGTTAGGGATGCAGCAGCCGGCTTACAACCAGCTTTTGGCTGTGCCCTGATTGGGCAAAGTCTTGGACCGGACCAACGGTCAAGTGCATTGCTTCAGCCAGTCAGGGCTTAGAATGTGCAGTGCATTGTGGGGCACTCAACAGGCGAACATTCTGCCGAGCGCCCTCCAAATTAGAGTGTTTGCCAAATGGGCAATGTTAGGGCTGAAGTTGTGCTCCATCCAAACTGCTCGCCCCAACACTTCAAATCACAAAATGGCAGATAACATATTTTCCCAAAATAAGGGCAAGGCTTTGCAAGTCTATAAATCCAACACATTTCCTGAATTAATGGCTTCTCTTAAACTCATGAGAGACTGAAAGGGCCCATTTCACAACCATTGCATCCTTTGAATTCCTCTTGAGCCTTAGACCAATGCAGACTCTTTACCTGGTTGGGCAGATATACTGTACTTGGGTAGATTCAAAGTGGTGTGACACAAAGATGCAACAAGAAGGCAATGGACCTCCAGGAACTCACTTCCACACTAATGCCTCGTACACACGCAACGATTATCGGCCGACCGATCGTCCGACTTTTGTCCAGGGTGGTGTTTTGTTGGTTGGAATGTGCCTAGACTGCACACGAATTTTCTCGGCCAACAAAAATCTACTTCTGAAGTGATGTCATGTGCTGGTTTACTTTCCGTGTGTTTTTTCTTCTCTGAGCATGCCCAGTCTTGCTCATCAGATTTTTGTCTGCCGAAGTCTGTACTGACTGACGGAAAATCGGGCCGTTGTGTTGACGGCCAACAAAAATTTTATAGCCTGCACACCAGATTTTTTTCGGCCGAAAAGTCGGAGTCGGTTGTTGGAAGCATCATACTAACAAGCCGAAAAACGGCCGATCGGACGTTGGCCGAAAATTCCTGGCCAATAATTGATGCGTGTGTATGGGGCATAAGAGTGCTGTGCTGTGAGATGCTCCCTCACCTCTCAGCTTTGGAGGAGCAGAATAAGAGCACCACCTTGGCCTCCTGTTGCAATGATGATGCAACCGAACTTTGGGTTCCTTTTCCTGGCTTCCCATTAGCCACAGGCTTGTGCATTTGGGCAGTATGTCCATGACTACATTTTACGCATCCTTGTTGCCAGGGAACACCCTCTGCTTACTGCTCTTTGATTAATACCTGCCTTGATTGAAACTTCACTGATTCTGTGCCTGAACTTGTTATAGGTTTGTTATTCACGCTTAGCTAGCTGAATCTGACTGCCTATGCACTGACCCCTTGCCTGTTTGCCAACATCGTTACCTGCTGCCTGGACTGACCATTTGCCCATTTATCAACCATGTCTCTGCCTGCTGCCTGGAATGACCTGCTGCCTGTTTACTGGCCAAACCTCTGCCTGTCACCTGAATTGACTGTTTACTTGTTTACCAAGCACATCCCTGCTTGCTGCCTGTACAAGCCTTAGTGCATGTCTCTCTGGATACATTCCTGCCAAGGTACCATCCCTGCCATCCTCTGTGAACATCTGTATTTGTCTATGCCACAGAGATTCTTTGTCATACCTTTGCTTCACCACCAGTGCTATTTGGCCAGTGCACAGAGCATCATGTAATAGGTCTGGAGCCAATTAAGTACAGTACCAGTAAACCTGTTCCACTTAAGGAAACTTGGGCTGCTATAAATGAAGCTACACCCACCAGCTACTGTATGTTCCCTCACCCAGGCACCTCCCAGACAACCATGCATGAACACAAATGTGAAAAGGGACATCAGTGGGTAGTTTCAGAGTCCGCAATTAAAGTGGAACTAAAGTCTTTTTTTTAAAGATGGTGAGCAGGCAAACTCTTTAGTGCAGAAGAGGTATGCAATGTCTCTTCTGCAGTAAAAAAAAAAAACCTGCTTGCCTGCACGCACTGGAATATACACTGAGCTGTGAAAGCAGATGTGCTGGGATGACTGAACTCCTGCGCCAACCAATAAATATGGAAGAAGCTGGATAAAAGATGCCGGCGAGGGACATCAGACTGTTGAAGGCAAGGTAAGTATTGCGGAATTTAGTTCCACTTTATTGCTGTCAATGGGCATAAAGCTTTTCATATTATTATAGAGTAGAATAGACTAAATATAGAAGAATTAACCAAGTGATAATAAAACAATGATGAATACACCATTACAATAAACATGCAATTTAAGCAAGTATCTCCTGTATCCTATCCTTTACATATTATGACAATCAGAGTCAGCTCTTACAATTCTGAGAGGTTATTCTTTTACAAGGTTTAGTAGGGGTTAGTAATCTGGGACAAGTACCTGGTCACTGCCTATCCTCAGGAGGAATGATTTTCTTTAAAGCATTTCAACTAGGTTGAGATTCAACAGGTATAATCTCCCAGGTTCAAATCAAATTCCAGGATGGACCACAGTGAAAAATGTAATCTGCCCATAACATTTAAAGAATTTAGGATGATTGCTAGAGTCCCATAATGCACACCTTTCTTTTCCTATGGAACCCAAAGCAAAAGAGGTTTCTCCTTAGGAGCCAGAAATCAAGGAAACTTTACCTATCAGAGGGTCATACCTGAGTTATTAATCTAATTTTAAAAGAAGGTATGTTGTAGAGGGACACATCTCTCTAGCTTTAGTGCTTAATTTCTAACCTTAATGCTATAACTTAACCAACTTAACTTAAAAACTAAATTAATACTGATGTAGCACCCTCCTAGGTAGGTGCTAGGTAAAGCATAGTTATGGCCCTGTTCTGCTTATCAGGAGGGTCTGATATGTTAGCTAGCTGTCACATGTTTCCAGGTGTGTCTATTGAGTCTGTGGAGTCTCCCCACTGTGTCCAATGAGGGGGTCTTGTTGGTCAGTGGAGGAAACCTAGCCAATAGCACAAGGGTTTATGACTGTCTCAGTGGGCGGGGTCTACTGCAATGCACCCTGGGATTGGAGATAAATCTGTGGGGAGCATGTGACAGAGTGTCTTTTGGCGGGGTCATCAGTCCCAGGAGGAGGTGACGGCTGTCTCTCCTCCTGTCAGAGAGTGAAGTTGGTCCAGGCAGTCGGCCTAAGAAGAGCTGTGCTGCAGAGAGGGGTCCAGAATGTTGCTGACCGAGTGGAGCTGCTGGGCAGAAGTCTTCAGGAAAAACAGTATAGTGAGTACTCAAGATCTGCCCAGGGGTCTGCCTAGGAAACAACTCCAGAAGGTTAAGGGGATCCAGGAGCCAGCTAACCTGTATTATTGGCAGTGAA
Organism: Pelophylax lessonae; assembly: GCF_965119305.1. Classification (NCBI taxonomy): domain Eukaryota; kingdom Metazoa; phylum Chordata; class Amphibia; order Anura; family Ranidae; genus Pelophylax; species Pelophylax lessonae. The sequence goes on from NC_138773.1 coordinate 222,159,490, forward strand.
AGGGGCTGCCAAGTGTTCAAAGCCCTAAAGATAGGAAAGTGAAAGGGGGGCACCAGTGTGGGCCCTGAAGTGTTCGGCGGTGCAGCAAAGGTGTACAAGTAGCTACCTCAGGCGAGAGTACCTCAGGGAGTTAAAAGGAACTTCTGCAGTAAAAAGGGAAGTTACATCATCAGGTCAGCATTACGGTATATATGTTTGCAACTGAATTCTAGGGGCAACTGGGGTAAATTGGGATCATGGGTGATGAGAGGTATGGATACTTGCTGTTCTAAAACCCTTATATATTCATATTCTTAGCCTGCTGGTCAAAATCTAACAGCCAGGCTATATTTTATGTGTGGGAGTGTAAGGTTCAATGTCAACCCTCATGTAAGAAGTAACAGGTGTGCACCCTTATGTTTCTGCAATACAGTATGTCTATGACAGGTGTGATTGTACAATAGAACCCACAACAGTGTGTAAAATTTAATGCATCTATTGAGTAATTTACATCACTTGTCCTAAATACTTTAAGTAATGTTGAGGTCATTCTTCAGCATCCATTAAGAATGATCCCTTTTTATGAAGCATTGTTGCTTAATGACTTTGTCTGGTTTGCCTTGGTATAGTTCAAAACTTTTATTTCTTCAGCACATAAGTATCTGTCATCTGAGGTTGTCCAGATTCATAGATCATGGTATAATTTAGGATAAAGATAGTACTCACACTGACTGCATTATAAGCATTGTGTTCAATCCCTGCAATAGGTACTACAGAAGAGGTCAGATGGAGATGGTGAGAACCTTGACACTGTGGCATCCACCACTTCATGTGGCTCATTGAATTGTGGCTCTACCTTATCAGCTTGTCTCCTCTGATCAAGCAGGAACTGTCCCGCATAGAGAGACATCACTTTTCCCACCTATATTCTATATAGTAGAGCAGCGTTAGCCTCCATGTGTATAACACAAATTTTCTTTCTGTTAATACAGTCCAGTGAGATGACAATAGAGGGACAACCAAATCTGCAACCTTACAACAGGAATATGTGTTAAGAGCAACCTTCACAAGGGCGAAAAACATATTTTTGATTTCATACTACAGTTACACTATTGTTATCTCATCCTTTACATGGATAACAAGGTTTGGGATTAGTAATCTGTTTTTACCCCTGGAATAGTGTTTTCAAGTTTGACTGTCAGTTTCTGAGCTCTCATCAGTTGCATTACAAGACTGCACACAAATGGTTTACAATGATTTTGGGGCCAATAGGTCCTCTGAACTTATCATTTGCAAAATAAAGGCAGTTGTAGACATCCCTGTTTGTGAATCCATTATCCCCCACCAAAATTTCAGGTAAATGAATACATTCTGTATTACAGTACATGCTCAATAAGAGATATGGGATCTTGTGTTAGTGCAGGGTGAGCTCAGTGAGCTGCCAGATTTAATAGGTCTATAGGACGGCAGTTTCTATTGTTGGATTTACTTGATTCTGAATAATAATTATCAAGGATTTTTTTATTACACTTCATTGGATCAAATATGTTAAATCGATAAATAAAGTTATTGTAAGTTCAGGCAAATCATAATATCTCTTATGTTTTTTCTCATCCCCTAAACTGAAAAATTTCAACAATATACCAAGTTGCGTAGTTCTGGGATACTCAGAATACAAATTATCTTTATGCCCTTTTACCAAAAATGCATCAGCTATATTTACAGTACTATTGTGGAGGAATCAGTTAAAGTATTGTTATTTACACAAATCTTTTAATGTAGTATGTTCTTTATGCATCTCTGTAGTAGGCTCATTATTTGTAGCATGTACAAAGAAGATTACGATCAAAATGTATGTCTGAATGTCAACTAGCCCCTGGGGGAACAAAGAATATCAAGGGAATAGTTTTCCTTGTTTACATTCTATTCTACAGTTCTGTGAGGTACCCCAACCTTCAGGTTTTATTTTATATACTATAATGTTTAAGAGCATTCCTGGAAGGGATCATTAAACCGTGGTTATAGTTCTTGCCTGTGGAACTTACTTACTATCCAGTTGTAGGGAGTGTGACTCAGCATCAAAATTGGGATTTGAAATAAAAAGAGAACTTGGGCATATAGCTTAGTGAGTTGCTTATGTAACCTTTATACATATAGTACATTCATAGTAAACATTGCATCAGATACATTTCATGTGGAAAGAACAGTCCTGCCATGGGATTCCTATCAAACCGTATGTCAAAAAGGGACAATTTCTAAAGACCCTGGGAGATGGGGTCATTTGATAGACTTTAAACGTAATTTCAATTGCATCAACTATTTCATGATGGCAAACCTAAAGATTTCCTAACCATACAACTAGAATTTGCTATTTCCACCATCAAAATGTTATTTTATAATCAACTCCAAAATGCGACCTTTAGTCAATTCAAATCTTCTGAAGTTGTACTTAAATAAATCTCTTTGGAAAAACTCCTATTATCTCCAAACAAAACCAATTTGATCTCCAAGTATCATCTTGAACTACTCATTACCGGAACATGAGTTTTGCTCTAAATGTAATTATAATATACCGCAATTGATGGTGGAGGAATAGAAAAATTTTGAGAAAACCGACATGTCCTCAATCATCTCCTCCAAATTTAAAATAAGACATCCTCTGCTTTGTTTGTGCCCTTGTGGTCATGAAGCAGATTTTTTTCATGCTTTATGGTCAAGTCCCTTGATACAATCATTCTAGACGCTGGTATGCAGAATTATTGGATCTGCTTTATGCTTTAACTCACACACCAAAAAAGTATTAAAGTCGCTATGTTTTTATATATATAAAAAAAAAAATGTAATTGCCTGGAAGAACCCCTTCCTCCAACTTTATCAGAGTGGAAGAAGGTAATTCCATTGAACCATTGTACCAACCCACCTACACTACTAGAGGTTACCTTAAGAGCTTCAACATAAACTGGGGCCTTTGCACCCATTTCTCTCTTACAATCTGACCCCAATATGGTCCTCAAGAGACCTCAATCTCCAATTTCTATCCCCACATACATCTTGTATTGGAATATATCTAATAGAATATCATTCCATCACTGTGTCTGTGCTATATACTGTTGTAAGGACATGAGACTATATTGGTTCTCTTATGTTACATGAGGAAACATCGGGGGTATTTACCAAAACTAGAACATGCCGAATCTGCTGCAGCTCTGCAAATAAACCAACCAGCTTCCGGGTTTTAATGCTAAAGCTCAATTAAACAAGCTAAAGTTAGAAGCTGATTGGCTATCATGCACAACTGTACCAGATTCTGAGTGCTCCAGTTTTAGTAAATCTCTCCCGTTGCTTGCTATTTGCACTGTTTGGTATTACATGTTTTAAAAGCAATACACAGTATCTTAAAACATTTATTGGAATTGGTAGCAGTTTGATAACTAAATGTATTTATATTAAAACCTGCCGTTTTCACCAGTCTCTCAGGGTTACGTTTTTCATATGATTCACACCCTTGGCAAAACTGTTCTGCAACAGCTGTGAAGCCCTAGTGCTACCCAGTGGTGGGTATTTGCTGAGACCATGGCACCTTTGGACAAAAGAGATTATTGCCATTATTTGATTTGCTGTATATAAGGTGTGGGAAGCTCACATAATCTACCATCCTCATGGATTCAAAGTTCATCTGTTTCTTTATTCCCTTGTTTGCCCTATTTCTACATTTGAAATTGTAGGTCCTTTAGGACTGTTAAATCTATATGATGCCACAAAGATCCCTATGGGTTCAGTACCATTTAGTGCTGCCAATTTAGCATCAGGGTCAGCTTTCTATTCTTTTATCAAATGTCATCAGTGTCCTCAGTATAGGCTTCATATTTTGTAACCTCTTCCTCATTTTAAAACCAAAGTCCCTTAAGGACTTTCTTATTAAATTCTGCATGCTTTCTAGGCTTTCCACTGGTTGTCATAAAGCTTCTAAAGTTCCCTAAGAAAAACAAAATACATATTTGTCCATGGAGATTGTAGTATTCTTCTTTAGTTCTGTGAGATCAAAAAAGAATCAGGCAAGGGCATTGATGCAATTTAGTACAAAGAAGAACACAGATACAAGAGTTCTCTGTGGTGCATCCTCATGCTCTTTTTCAGAGAAATAAGCCAGTGGTTAGATACATTTTGAATTATCATAAAGTAAAAATACATTATGCAAAATAGGTTGGTTAAACCTTTAGCCCCTTATCGTTAATTTATAAATGCACTTTCCATTTACTATATTCTAATGAGCTTATATTATTTAATACCGGAATTTTTTTTTTTTTTTTTGTTAAGGTAGACCATTTATTTAAGGATGTCCAGCATTATCATTATTTTATCCCAGATGAATTGAGAATTTGAAATTAACCCATACTACACTACCAACTTTTGTCCACAGAAATGATATACATCATTTTCTAATTGAGAATTTGAAATTAACCCATACTACACTACCAACTTTTGTCCACAGAAATTATATACATCAATTCCATGGGGAACGGGCCTACTTAACTACCTCAAAACTGGGCACTTAAACCCCCTTCCTTCCCAGACCAATTTTCAGCTTTTAGCGCTGTTGCATTTTGAATGACAATTGCGCGGTCATGCAACACTGCACCTAAACCAAATTTGTGTCATTTTTTCCCCACAAATAGAGCTTTCTTTTGGTGGTATTTGATCACCGCCAGGTTTTTTCTTTTTTGGTGCACAAATAAAAAAAGACGGAAAAGTTTGAAAAAAAAAAAAATTTATAAATAGATACGTTTTTTCCTGCACTGATGATCACTGATGACGCCACACTGACAGGCACTGATGAGGAGACACTGATGGGGTGGCACTGATGGGGTGGCACTGATATGCAGCACTGATGGGCACTGATAGGTAGCACTGATATGCAGCACTGATGGGCACTGATATGTGGCACTGATAGATAGCACTGATATGCAGCATTGGTGGGCACTGATAGGCAGCGCTGATGGGCACTGATAGGCAGCACTGATGGGCACTGATCGGCAGCACTGATGGGCACTGATAGGTGGCACTGATGGGCGGCACAGATCGGCACTGATGGGCGGCACTGATCGGCACTGATGGGCGGCACTGATCGGCACTGATGGGCGGCACTGATGTACACTGATAGGCAGCACTGGTGGGCAATAATGGGCACTGGTGGGCGGCACTGATAGATGGCAATAATGGGCACTGGTGGGCAGCACTGATAGATGGCATTGGTGGGCAGCACTGATAGGGAGGGCACCACTGGCAGGCTCTCTGAGCCCTGTTTGCCATCCCTGGTGGCCATGGTGGGCATCCCTGGTGGTCATGGGTGGGCATCCCTGTTGGCTCTAGTGGCACCCCCCCTCCCAGGGCTGCACTGGTAATCAATGTTCTGATTACCAGCACAGACCCCCCCCCCCCTGTGATCAGTGAGTAATTAGAAATACTCACTGATCCCCCCGGGTGCAGTATCGATCCTCTCTTCTTCTCCTCACTGACAGGATCTGTCAGGAGGAGAAGAGATCGAAGCCGTTACAACAGCTGTGTTTATGTTACATGACAGCTGTGATTGGACACAGCCGTCATGTGGTCAGGAGGGCCAATCACAGGGCCCTCCTGCCGCATCTTGTTGCTCTGTGTCCGAGGGACACAGGCACATCGAGATCGCGCCACTGCATGTGCCCGCGGTGGCGCGATCTCGCTCCTTCTGAAGGACGTTCCGGAACTTCCGATCAGATGGACAAGACTCCCACCCGGCCGTATATGTACAGTGGCCGGGTGGGAGGTGGTTAATGTAAGTAGCCGTATACAGAAAAATTTTTATCAGCTAGGATGGGAGTTTGGCCGAGCCCATCTTTGCAGCAACCTATTATATGAGCCATTTTCATGACTAAGTATCTTTGTAAAAACAATGATCCACACATACACACAGTCACCTGATATATCCATATAAGACTGTCATAAAAGACAGCATTACATTGCACAATCCGGTAACTGCTTCCACTAGACAGGTCTCCCTCTGCCTTATAACTCCCAGCCTAGAGCCCAAGAATTTCTCCCCTCTGACCCCAATCACCTCCCCTCAGAGGAGGAAGCTGGATCTTGGCAGCTTCACCACTCAGTCCCAAGATGACAGGGAACAGTGACCAAAACTCACATCACTTCTACCATTTCTACACCCCACCCCTCCCAGCCACTCTCTGAGCTAGGCTTGCTCCTAGCTCATTAGGGCCTCCCACTTCTCCTATTGGATTATCATTCATTCCCACCAACATGTTTGACAGATCATGCAATCATTAGCACCGTCCACTGTCTTCAGTCCCATGAACCACTCAGCTATTTAGGTGCTCAAACTTGTGTTTACTCACTGACAGCTGCCAGGGAGACAAACAGGATGCTTAGTAGCCAAAACTCAGCAGGAACCTTACAGTACAGGACCAGTTCCGTGTGGTGCCGGTACTCAGTACTGTTGCATTCTGGCACAAAAAAAGGTCTGTAACACATCAGTATATTGCTTGTATAAACATAGGGTTCAATATTGAGTTGGCCTACCCTTTGCAGCTATACCAGTTTCAACTCTTCTGGAAAGGCTGTCTGCAAGGTTTAGGAGTGTGTCTATGGGAATGCTTGACCTTTCTTCTAGAAGGGCATTTGTGAGGTCAGGCACTGATGTTGGACAAGAAGGCCTGGCTCACAGTCTCCGCTGGAATTCATCCCAAATATGTTATTTTGGATTGAGGTCAGGACTCTGTGCAGGCCAGTCAAGTTCCTCCACCCCAAACTCGCTCATCCATGTCTTTATGGACCTTGCTTTGTGCACTGGTCCAAATCATTTGGTAGAGGGGCAATTATGGTGCGGGGTTGTTTTTCAGGGGTTGGGCTTGGCCCATTAGTTCCAGTGAAGGGAAGTCTTAAGGCGTCAGCCTGCCAAACATTTTGGATAATTTCATGCTCCCAACTTGTGGGAACAGTTTAGGGGTGGCCCCTTCCTATTCCAACATGACTGCGCACCAGTGCACAAAGCAAGGTCCATAAAGACACGGATGAGTGAGTTTGGGGTGGAGGAACTTGACTGGCCTGCACAGAGTCCTGGCCTCAACCTGATAGAACACCTCTAAGATGAATTACAATGGAGACTGCAAGCCAGGCCTTCTTGTCCCACATCAGTGCCTGACCTTATAAATTTACTTCTGGGAAAATGGTCAAATATTCCCATTGACATACTCCTAATCCTTGTGGACAGCCTTCCCAGAAGAGTTGAAGCTGTTATAGCAACAAAGGGTGGGCCAATTTGTTTTTGAACCCTTCGGACTAACACTGGGATGCAAGCAAAGTTCATGTGCATGTAAAGGCAGGTGCCCCAATACTTTTGACAATATAGTGTATCTTTTGCTTTCCTAAATTGTGGTTACATCAACACTCCCTGTATTGGGAATGAATTGGGGTACAATGTACCTGGGGGAGTGGTATCTGGTGGCCCTCTTATTATTAAAGGGGCTTCCAGATTCTGATAAGCCCCTCCTCCCACAGACACTGCCAGGTTTGTGGGGATGGCACACACCCATGTTGAGGGCATGTGGCCTGGTATGGTTCAGGGCTGCATACTCGTCCCTCCCTATTCTTGGCCAGTCAGACTGCATGCTTAAATTAATGGTCTGGAATGGATTTCTTGGGGGACCTCACCCAGGGACTTCCTTAAAACCCATTCAAAACTCAAAGGGTCTGGTGTGTATTTTGTGAGAACTCTGCACATTTTTTTTCATTCTTGCTGTAGGATTTTCTACAGCAAAAACATTTTCAAAGACAAAAAAATTATACAGCTTAAATTGCCAAATGACATTTATTCAACCCTACCATTAATAAGTAATTGACAGATTCTTTGGTTTTGTTTTTTTAAAGAACAGCACACAAACCCCAAAATACATAGCAGACCCTTGAAGCTGTCATGTTTTTTTTCTGCAATTTTAAAACTTTTTTCTTTTGTAATTGCCAGTTCTGCTGCAGCACTTTCTGTATATCACAAAGGTGTGCCCCCTCTCACTGCAAAAAACATACAGGAGGGCTCAACCACCTTATGCATTACCATTGATACGTTTATTAAATCCACAGAGACAAATGGATACTCACATGCTAATGAGAAACATCAAGCATTCTGGGAACAAATGGCTGGATCCTGACGCGTTTCGGGGCTCATGCCTCTTTCATCAGAGCTATGTGCCCCTTTTCAGACAGGATTAGGACACGTCTCAGGCAGGTTTTTCAAAAGAATCTGACATTTCTAATATCATACTTTAGGCATTTAAAAAAATCTCTGCTCTTTGCCTAATGTTTTTCTAAGACTTTTTTTTGCATGTTACATGTTCCCCAGGGCAGTTCCCACACCCATGCAATTTTGTTTACACTCGCTTACCTGTTAGGCAGATTCATGAAGTTCAGCCCTGGTCAATCCAAAACCAGGCCAGTTTGGCTGATCACAACTTTGTAATCTGCAGAACTCCACTGTCAGTTTGATCGCAGATCCTTCAAAATGTTATCAAAGGCAAAAACCACAATTGCTCCCCCTCTCTCCCTCCCCTACTACCACCACCACCACCGCCGCAATGTCACAAGGAAGGAACCTCTCCTCCTGGCCTCTTCCCAAATTTAAGTCACAGTTAAGAAATCTTATTTTGCTTCATAACTAATGTTTTGTGGGTTTTTTTTTTTTATTTGTTTTTTTTTTTTATTTTAATAATGTAATAGGACAGAAATAGTACAATATTTTTCATGGGAAATAATGACGAAGGTTTCATAGCTCTCAGCAGAAATGTGCATATGTCAAGTATGGAGTCTAATAAACACAAGGTATAATTAGATTGTAAATCAAACTGCCAGTCCAGTAACTGTGTAGGCGGTAAACCGTGGTCACTAACGCAGTTGGCTATAGTTGTAATTACTACTAAGATAATTGCTTAATTGTAACTTTGTTAAAACAATGAATCCCTCAGCACTGCAACCTTTTGGCTGTTTTTTTATCCATCAAGAAGGGAAGTAAGTAAAAAAAATGTCTGTATATATATATATATATATATATATATATACATATATGTAATAGAAGAGGGCACACATTTCATATAATCAGGCTTTTTTAGAGTTAATAAAATATTCTGTATGCCCACCTAAGAACTGTTCAAATTATCTCAAATTGTGGGACAAGTGTGTAAAATTGTCAATAAGGAGGTTAGATTTTAATGCATGACACATTCTTGTCCCCAAAGTAAATGTAAATTCTAACAGTACATTTCTCTAATTAGCTCCCCTTTCTTCTGTTAAATATACCATTTAAAGCATAGCTCCACTTTTGTTGGGGAAAAAAACATTCCCCCCTGGGTGATCTATGTACATTGCAAGGATTTTAACAAACATTGTTTGATTCCTACTTTTTGTTATTCTGAAGAAATCTCTGTGTGTTTATCTGTATCCATGTGGGAAAGTGAGTCTAATGGGAGTGGTTTCATAATTATCAATCAGCTGTGTACCTGCAGGGCTCTAATGAGGAAAGCTGTTGAGCCTGCATCCTTTTATTGTGATTTCCTAATAAAAGTATCTCACCACAAATTACATTTTTGTTGCAGGGGATGCCTAAAATCTGACTTGCATTTTAGGCAAACTTCTGGGAAAATTATTGAGCCAATCACACAAGCAGGAAATTATGTTTCTGGGGGCGTTCTGTATACATTTTGTGTACAGAATAGCTCCAGGTAGTCATATTGCATTGCATTTTCAGAAAATTACAGAGCTACAGATTGAAAAGGAAAGGTCATTTTTAATACCATTCAATTACAATATGACCTGTGTCGCAATTCTATACGCTATTTTTTTTTTTCTTTATTTGCTATTTTCTTTTTCCCCACAAAAGTGGAGTTACCCTTTAAATCATTTTATTATATCTGTTCAACAAAATAAAAAAATAAAATAAAAAGAAAATAAATAAAAAATAAAGTAGCTGTTCATCCAGGCAGAAATCCTGCAAGCTGATAACATTGTGTGCTTTCTGCCTCTGAATTGTTATCAGCATTGTTCCCTGCTATCTATATGGGCTGCAAAACACTGCCTCCTGGAGAAGAGAGGGAGGGGTTATATAATCCTAACACAGTGTTATGAAGACCTAACACAATCCCCATCCTAAAATGATAATTCTGCCTTGTACAGTTGTCTCCCTAGGGCCCGAAGTGTGTTAACAGGATTACCAGTTTGAAAAAAAGGAAAAAAAATGAGGGAGCTACCACATTTAAGGACAAGTAAGCTGCAATACTATTATTTTTTTCCTTGGATTTAGATATTCTTTAAGTACACCTTAAGTATCACACCACCATAAAGTGATATTTAGGGTATGGATGGACCTCATAGGCTGAGCCAACATACGTTTTCATACATTATTATTAATATACAAGATTTGTATAGTACCAACAGTTTGTGCAGCACTGTACAAAATAAAGGGAAACAGTACAGTTACAATACAATTCAATACATGTGGATTTGGAGGGCCCTGCTCAAGTGAGCTTACAACCTAAAAGGGAAGAAAAAGAGATACAAAAGGTAAAACCTATGAGGGATGAGCAGATGGGAGAAATGAATTTTCAGAGATCGCCTGAAGGCAGACATAGTAGGCAGACAGAGTAGAAGATAGTCAAACATTTGTGGATGGTTTTGTATCTTGTTTTTAGTATTTTGAATTATATTGATTGGGTGATCAGAAGCTAGTGGTGGGATTGGCAGAGATGAGTGGTGGACAGGTCTTCGATCTTCCAACAGATTTTCTTAAGAGGTTTTCTTGCCATAGTTTCCAATGCTGTTGCTGTCCACATGTACAGTATTTAGAGTGATACCACCCACCTTAACTTTTTCCAGCTCTCCCTATTGCAAAATATAATATTAATAAAACAACAAGGAGAGTAGAGACTCCTTGTTATAGCTTCAGCAAGTATACAACAGATCTTCGAACTCACACAAACACAGGCCACCAGTAAAGTCCCAAAGAGATATAATAAACTATAGGTGATTAAAGTGGATCTTTAGGGCTCTTTCACACAGGCAGACCGTTCAGATCCGCCTGTCCATTTTTTTGGCGGATCTGAATGGTCCCCCCATGCATCCCTATGGGGCATCGGATGTCAGTGGAGACATGTCCGCTGACATCCGATCCGATCCAATCCCTAAAATCTGGACGGATGGAAACCCTATTTTCCATCCGTCCAGTGGATCGAATCGTATGGGATCGGATGAGAACGGACCGACGGTTTCGGTCTTGCGCCCATGCTCATCACTGACCCTGGGGAATGAAGTGCACTGTGCTCCCTGTGACTCCTGAAACATGGACATCACATATCCCAGGAGTCATAGACTTTCATTCACAAAAGGAGGTGAGAGTAATGCCTAGCAGTGCATCATCAGGAGGCCCGATGGCTGATCCTGGAAAAGAGCTATCAGCCTCCCGGGGATGGTCACACAAGGACATGGTGGTGCAAAAGACCCAAGTGGTGACAGAAGAGAAGAGGATCTCAACAGAACAACACTGGGTGGGTGAATATCTGAATTGTGTTTAACTCTCAAAAAAATAATTCTCCAGCCTCTGCCAAAAACTCATTTCAGTTTTGGGTTGACTGGCTATTACTAATTTTCCTTCAAAAAATCATCCCTACCTGACTGTGAAGCTGCATCAGTGGTTACATACTGTAGATCAATATATCTAACTTTACTGTGACTTTCTTGATATGCATGGTTGTTGTGGGTCAGTATTTCAAAAGGTTCAGAAGCTAGGTAAATAACATTTTCAGAAGAGGTCAGCAGTGCCAGCTGCTGTATTTCTTTCATTACTATACATTCTGCTGGATTAGAGCGGACTGGAATGTAAAAGGATGCAAACCTTTTCAATTTTTTATTTTTTTTGGACCTAAAGGACTTGGAAGTAATCAACTGTAAACAGATGCACGCCCATTTACCCATAGATCTGCATGGAACTTCCAGTAAGGTCTGCCTGAAAAACTGACAGGTGGACCTGATCGGACCACCTGTGTGAAAGTGGCCGAAAGCATAAGTCCTCCTGGCTGTATGGCTACAGTTGATGATCTGCTAATAATCACTAAAGCTCTGTGTGTCCTTTAAAGCATATCTAAACCCCAAAACAAGGAAAATATTGCAATTTACCAGTCCTTAACCACTTCCCCTCTCACACCTGTACAAGCCCTGTGCACCAGAGCAGTTTTTACATTTCTGCTATAGATCTGTTTGATCGGCAAATTTTAATTACTTAAAGTGGTTGTAAAAGCAGAAGGTTTTTTACCTAATGCATTCTATATTATCATATGGTCTTAGCCTGACAAATCAAAATGAATGGAGCTGCCATGTCTGAGTTTGCACAATATTACAATTGTATTCCTACAATTAAGTATTCTTAAAGCGATTGCAAAGTCAAATTTTTATTTGCAATTAAAATAACATATTATACTTAGTGGTTTCGCAAAGTGCAGCCTGGATCCTCCTCTTCTCGGGCCCCTCTTGGGCTCTCCTGGCTCCTCCCTCCTGTTGAGTGTCCCCACAGCAAGCAGGTGAGCTTGCGGTTCGGCCTTGCTCCCCTCTCTCCTGACTGGATTACAGAGTTTAATTGACAGCAGTGGGAGCCAATGGGGCCGCTGCTGTGTCTCAGTCAATCGGGAAAGAAAGTCCTGGACAGCAGAAGCACTCGTGGACATTGCTGGATAGAGATGGGGCTCAGGTAATTATTAGGGGGGCTGAGGGGGGCTTCTGCACACAGAAGGCTTTATATCTTAATGCATAGAATGCATTAAAATAAAAAAACCTTCTAACTTTAAATTCCCTTTAAGGCCAAAACATTTTTTTTAGTATGAGATTGATTATGTAATGTTAGAAGTTTTTTTTAGGTTGCTACTGCTCTCTTGTTGCCCTTTGTAGAGAGTTCACCTCACTCCCCTTGCAGGTGGAATTGCAGTGCGACTACAGTGGGGACCTACCCACTCACTCATATCTAGTGCAGTGCTAGGCTAGAAAGCAATTGTAAAAATAATCCACACTAGAACTCCCACAAACATAGTTGCACTGATGCAGAGAATGTGTGAAAAGTAATAATATCAAAGTCAATAAAAAAATTCAGTTCCTGTGATATACAACAATAACAGGATGACAATAATTAGTGTCAACACTGTTGAAATCAATATACCAACATTAGACAACTCCTCACTACTTCCTAGGACACTCTGCAGAACATAGGACCCTGTGCATGCACCCTGTGCATTAAAAATTCTTCTGCCTTTTTGGAGCTGAAAGCAGTACACCCCCCATGTATATGAACTTTTAGCTTCTGATTATTATCAGACATTGTTCAAGCACATATTATATCTTACAATCTTTTGTTCACCTACAGTATATGTTATTTGCTGCAGATAACATAAATGCACACCTCCCAACTTTATGAGATGGGAATGAGGGACATCTATTAGCAAAAGTATGTAGGCATAGGACACACCTCCTGCCACGCCCCCTTAGAATTATGCAAAAAAAAAAGATTGGTTAAACCAGCAAGTCCATTTTTACTACTACTATCCCTTTATATTGGCTTTTGGAATTTACAAATGCAGCAACTTAGAAATTAGATGAAAGGTTTAGCACTGGAAAACACTTTCTGAAAGATAAAAAATGCATTTTATATACAATTATATAGATAAGACCAAAATGAGGGACAAATGAGGAGGAAAAAGGGATGGAGGGACTTTGTTTCAAATTAGGGACAGTTGGGAGCTATGTAAATGCCCACTTGTAAAACAGCACCAAAATTCCTAGGGTAAACATTTGAATCATTAGTGAATATCAAATAGATCTTGTAGCATTGTGGCAGTGCCGATCAGTGTATTTTTATAGCAGAGTCGTCCCCACTGTCAGAACACAATAGCACAGTGGGGAGGGTTCTTACTTCCACCCTGTTTGTGCAGATGATTGGGGAACCATTCAGGTTTTTCTGATCATCTATGGGCAGCCTAAGAGGTGCTTACTGTATATATTTTTATTGTATAAGGAGATTGTAATACAGTATTCATTACATTTGCTAATCATTCATGTATAAATGCACTTACTTACATGAAATTAACTTTTTTGTCTGATGGATTATATTCATTTATTCAAGGTTATTTTTAAGGTAGAGTTACTTTAAAGTGAACCTGCGCCTTGCCTACACAGGTAAAAGCAACAGGGTCATTTAACTAAGGATGGAGTTCAGGTTCACCACCACCATGGGTTCAAAGCGAATCCTGCAGGTTCAAGATTCAGGACCCTGGTGAATTTTTGTGCAGATTCATTCAGGAGATTTTGTTTAAAAACCATAATGCATTGCACACCCTTTAAACTATGGCGAACAGGCTGGCCATAGATAGATCAGAATTCAGCTGGTTCAGCAGGGACCAGCCAAATGTCAATCCATCTATGGAAGTTCCTGCTCTACAGAAATTGTCGTTGGAAAATGTTTCATTTGATCAGTGGCAGCACTGATCAGTGTATTCTGACAGCAGAGGAGTGCTTGCTGTCAGAATACAATACCACAGTAGGGAGGAGTCCTTCACCTCGCTTGTGTGGATGGGGAAATATGTTTTTTTTTATTATTATTAGCCTGCCAGCTGAACAGAAACTATGCATATATGGCCAGGCTTAGGCCAGGGGCCAGGCTAGGGGTTTAAAAAGGAGGCAAAATCCAGACATGGTGTCAGTGAATTGAAATCTGTTGTAGGGACATCAGGTAGAAAAATGTACTCTAATTTTGATTTCTAGCTGTTCAGACAACCAACTCCTTCGCTGCCTTTTTTCCCTATTTTTCTGGGATATGTATGCCTTTTTTTTTTATTTTGTGATTTGAGTTCAACAGTTACTTTTAGTTGCTGTCCTCTCTAAAACAAACTTTTTTTCTCGCAAGGCTTCACTGTAAAGGGCTTTTATTTCAGGGGGTGGTATTTGTGGGTTTTAGTTTTTTTTTACGTTGATACTACTTTTTTTCCCCCTATAAAACGTAGACTTATGTTTCAGAGTGGTATTTTTGGGGGTTTCATTTCTTTGTGTGTTCTTTATTTTATTGTTGTTGATATAGACTCTTTTAGGTTTAGGGTGCTTAACCACTTGATTTCCGAAAGGTTTTACCCCCTTCATGACCAGGGCATTTTTTGCTATTCAGCAGCACTGCACTATTTTAACTGGCAATTGCGCGGTCATGCAATACTGTACACAAATTCAATTTTTTATAATTTTTACCCACAAATAGAGCTTTCACCACTGGGTTTTATATTGTTTGCGATATAAATAAAAAATTTTAAAAAAGAGAAAGTTCCTTCCTCTGGATCAGCTGTGGGTATAAGATAGTGTATATGGAGGTTTTACATTTGTGTGTGTTTTGTTTTTTTTCTGGGTTGAACTCAAACTTGTGTCTTTTTATAGCCAAATTAACTATGCAACTATGAAAATTTTGAAAGAAAAAAAACAATATTTTCTTTTGTTTTAGGCCAAAATGTATTCCACTAAATGTCTTTGTTAAAAGAAAAATCCCTCTGAATGTATATTAATTGGTTTGCTCCCTTGAAGAATTGTTGGACAGGAAAAGATGCCTACACCTGGAAAAACCTGTAAAGGTCGATAAAGCTGACACTTGTACTCTCAGGGAGTTGATCGATAGAGCCAGATCTAAATCGACTGGAAGAAGCCCAGAATATTTAGAACTTCTAGATCAGTACATGATCTGTCAACAGCAGACATGTATTGCACAGACTTTGACCAGATTCTTCTGTAAACTTTGTTTGTGTTCACTCTTCTAGCATGCAAGAAAAAGATGACTCAGGAGGAGCAGCCAAGGACCTCCAATCTCAAGAACCAGACCGTCAGACGTAACTGTGCTGGACATGGATGTATAAATGGACCCAGTGACAGAAGGTTTGGCCTGATGAGAAGGGGCACTGGGTTCCAGTAGCTAAACAGTGCTAGCAAGGGAAACCATGGTCTAATTGGCCAATAAGGCATTACTGCCACTACCTCCACAACGTTGATTCAGGGTTTACATAGAAACCCGAGCCTGACCAGGACTTGAAGAAACGCACAGGACCCGCTGCATTCGCCATGATCAGTCTGGGCATCTGCACCTGAAAAACCTCCACATGTAGAGACTGTGTGCTGTTGTCCAACTGGACTCTAGAAAGAAAGTATGTTAGAATATTCTGGACTCCGGGGAAATAAGCCTCTAAGGTGAAGGCTTGATTCTTCTCAGCTAGCTTCCTGTAATAGAGAACAGGCTGTGAGTCCCTCCTTGTCTTTTAATGTAGCAGACCGCCATAGTGTTGACTACCCGAAGAGCACTGACGCTCCCTTTGTCATATGGTGAAAGGCCTGTAGGGTTTACAGGCCCCGTAGTTTCAGAATGTTCAACACAATCTTGTGAAATTGACAGCCCCACCTGCCTTTAGCTATCCCAAACGGGCAGCAAGCCCCCCCCCCATCCCATATGAGTGGTACCGGACGTGATTGTTGACCAGGAAATGGGGCAATAGAATGGCAAATGAACCAGTTTCTCCATTGCAGCTACCAGGAGGCTCAGTCTGATGACTGAGGTTATGTAGATGACTTGAATTTTGCTTCCTGGCTCCCACTGCTGCAGAAACCCCTCCTGGAAGGGCCGCCTTCTCCGGAGCATCCACTTGACCATCGGATCCATACACACCATCACGTCGATCATTTTGGACACTGAAAGGCACGCAGGTGGGAAGAAGACAGGGCCAGGAGTACTCTGTTCCAGAACATCCAGATCCAGAGACAAAGCAATGGTCCTCTTGATTATATCGAATTGAATCCTGAGGCACGCAAGAGACTGAATGGGCTCCAGGTGTCTCTTATCCAGAATCAGCTGCCAGCTGAATTTTGAGGAGCAGCTACTGTCTGTCTTGGGACAGTAGGAGAAGAACATCCAAGTAACTATGCAGGTGTATGCTCCTTGCTTTGATAAATACCTTAACAAACAATAAGTTCCTTAAAGCACACAGGGTGATGTTGAAAGCCCGAATGGTAGACAAGCAAGCTGGAGATGATCTTGACCTACGATGAGCCGAGGGAACTTGCGAAAGTCTTCTACAATGGGCACATGATAGTAAGCATCTTTAGGTCTTTTGGAAATGAGTCAGTCACCTGGCTTGACCCCCTATGAATCAGGGACAATGTTTCCATCTTGAACTTCTCCTTTTGATGGAAATTGGTTTAGATGCGTGAGGTCTAAAATCGGCCTCTGCAAGCCACTCCTCTTCATGACCATAAAGAGGGGGAGTTAAATGCTCTGAAATCTCACGCATTCCTGTACTGGCACAGCAGCACTTTGTGACACCAGTGACTTTACGTAATACAAGAGTATAGGCTTAATTTTACCTCGGAGTGAGGCAAAATCCGTGGAAACGAATACGAGATAAGGAGGAGTTCTGATGGACCATGCGTGTCCTGAAAAGATGTTCTAATAGTCTGAAGTTTAAACTCAGTGGCTTCTTGGATACCCGAGGTCAAGCTTTTAGCATACTTCTGAGGGGATATTTGGCCTCTTCACCAGCTCTTCCTAAAATCCAGACCTGGTCTGTAAAAACGTGCGACCCTCGCACGCTCTGAACTTTGTCCTCTAGACTGTCTCGTTTTTCAGGCCTAGCAGGCGCCGGTCCTGAAGCAAAACCCAACTTGCTAACTGTGGGCCGGGTTATGGTGCTTTCCAGCTTGCCAAAAGATGAAGCTCTCTCAAAGGTATCTTACACTAGGCCTGTTAGAGACGAGATCAGCAAGCCCAGGCCCGAGCCATAGCACTCAATTTGCTGTAGCTGACAGGAGCAAAACCCATGCCACTATGTGGATGATGTCAATTGGAGCCTCACCATGGAAACCGACACCAGTTCCTGAACTACCGAGTTTCTGAAAATGCTCTTGAATTCTCCTACATTCTCCTTCCATGTTTCCATCACTTTAAACATGACCACAAGAGCCCAGGCCGAATTTCAGGCCATTCACTGCATCCTTCAAGGAAGAGCGACCATGTTTGCTTACCTCATCAAGGCTTCAACAACTAGAGAGACAGCCTTTAGATGTTTCACATCCTTATCTCTGAATAGATAGAGCTTGGCCATCTTGCTCAGAAGGGAGGTATATCTTGCGACCTTGCTCCACTGATCCAAAATGATGTCCCTAATTTCTGTTAGGAACGGGAATTTAGAACGTGCTTTCCAGAGGTGCTTAACTCTGCCTCACTTTCTGAGGTCTTCATAGATAGATGACTTGGTTAAGACAGTTCCAGTTCTGGCCGTCCCTAGTGGGTCTCTAGTGGGAGAACACGCCGTAACAGCTGTTGGACTTTGCTTGTAGCGTGTACTCCACTCTTTAAGGGTTATCTGCACTACGCGCCTCACCAGAGATTCCATTTGCTGGAACTCACAATCCCCTTTTCCAACTTCCTGGGATTAGTATGGCTCACACAGAGACTTGCCCGCTGAGACTTATGTCCTGCATCCCCAGCAGGCTCCTTCCTTGGAGCGGCTGACATGGCGGTGGATGTGGTGCCTAAATGGGGATTCAGAGCTTCTGCTATGAAGGCTGGACCTTGACCGTGACCAATGATGGACTTAAAAATCTAAAAAGAAAAACAAAATAGGGTAGAAAGGAAAGGGTTAAAAAAACCAAATGGAGTGCCCAGGCAAGCGAGGAAAGGAAAAGGTTAAACACACCCTCTCATCCTCTCTACACAAGGGCTGTGATACATCCATAGCATGGGAACTGCATGAACAGGCAACCTACACAAGTGATAGAACCATCAGGATCACATACACAGGTGGCACACAAGGGTGTTAATGCAGAGCATATACCTGTGACGATTGCACACAGCATTTAGGGAAACTGCTGCAAGCTGCCCACAGAAAATTCCAATATCAACAGTACTGACCGCTGATTGAATTTCCCCACTGTAATAAACCACCGCCGCCCACAGCGGTCATGCGCTGAGTCCCTGGGCAGAAGTAACCCAGGGGCGTTAGGCCAGAAGAGAACACGGCGGCTTGGAACGCAAATGTGCTCCAGCTGCCATAGGCTGGAAGACATTAGAGCCAGGGAAGAAAAACAGAAACACACACAACTGCTGCCATGGTATATGCAATATAACAGTATACATCACCGCACACGGCATTCCCCACGACCATGCCTGGATTCAGAAGACGCTGCTGCAGGCTCTTAGGCCATACTGACGCTTTGCCTGCCATTGGCCAAGCTTAAGCTCTTCATGACAATGCATCCATCGCCCTTCTCCACCCTGCTAATAGCTGGGGACTGCTGGGGACTCTACATGGCACCAAATCCATTACCCTTCTCCACCCCACTAATAGCTGGGGACTGCTGGAGACTCCACACGTCTTGGGGCATAGCTTGCCGAAAAACCAGGCCTCGATAGTGGACACTTTATCCAAGAAAAGACTTTGACCAGTCTAGTCCTTAGGTGGAGGACAAAAAAGGAACATGGCCTCTGGCTCAGAGCAAAGATTTATGGGAGTGGGGTCCTATAGGGGAGGAGTAGAGGCGGGATAAACCTATACGTATGCTGCCATGGAGTCTGTCAGGAAATTAAAAATGTATGGGCTGTCTTACAGCTTGCAAAAGGGTCTTTCTCTTTGCTTCTATTCATTAATAGAGAGGCAAGAGAGTGTAGGGAATGAAAGAATGGGCAGCTGGTGGGGTGGTGGGGAGAGACAGTAAAGTAAACTGGGTCAGTACAAGTGTTTACCATAACCATGTCTTAATTGTTCAAATTGTTTATTGAATTAACAAGAAACATATCGTACAGTGAACATAAGGTAGACCTTTGTGATGGATCAAGCATTCTATGGTTACAAAAAGGAACACAGAGTATAGCCTTATGGATGATATACAGTAAAACAATAATGCAAAACTAAATATCGTTTACATATCTAAGTATAGTATTGAAGTGCCATTGAAGTCTTGTTGGCTTAACACATACAATAATGAGAGGTTATTACAAACAAAAAATAAGGCCAAGGCTGAGGAGGAAAAAAGAAAATTAGAGATAAGAGAAGAAAGAGGGAAAGGAAGAAAGATAAAGAACGAGAGATTCCTCAAAGGTACCATAACAATGTCTTATACCACCAACCCTCCTCTTCATCATTACAGTCAGTACACCTGGACTGATATACAACGTATTAGAGGCCCAAGATGTACACATACCCTTAGATGATATCCCTTTCCTGCCCACACTTTTGACTTCTACATCTCCACTGGGATATTTGAATATTTGCAGAGTCTGATTATTGGCAAGGTTGTTAAGACTTCTGTGTTGTATGTTGTACATTTTTTCTCAGTGAATGCTGAGTAGATTTATTGTTCTTTTCCCTACCCCCTGAGTGCGTTCTTTTGTAAATCACCTTATCTGCTCTTTTTTTCTAAATAAAACGATTAGAGTAAAAAAAGAATTTTGTTGGCCATGTGAAATTTTTTTCCCCCAATAAATGCAACAATAAATAACCATATTCTGTATAAAGAACATACAATTGAATACATTTACATGTATATTGGAAACTCAAACGATATTTAAAATGTTGTAAATATTCTGGATGTTGTTTCTTTAACTTAGTGACTTTGTTTGGATCTGCAGGAGTGTCTTTTCCCTCAGCCTTTGAGGTATTTTTTTTTTTTTTTTCCGAAAAACAGTAAAGAAACTGCACTTTTTATTTTATTTGTTTACATGAACATTAGCGATACATTTTCATTCTCTACAAATACAGCACATGGTAGTGATGATTCCTGCAGACTTCCTTTGTGTCACATTGTCAGCGAGGTGCAGATGTCAAACCCGAGGTCCATTTTCATCGTGTTTTCAAAATATCCTTTCTAGTTTGTGCCATGACCAGAAAAAAGCAACTGCAGAACAAAAAAAAAAATGAAGATTAAAGTTAAGCTCCAAGCAGATAGCTTTATACACAGTTGAAATACATCTACAGTATGTTACCTGTCTTACCTGCCAAAAGATTTGTAATTTTGTTCAGCCAGGCTTCAGGTCAACACACAGCACAGCCAGATCCCACACTATCTAGTACATTTCTATAGAATCTCTGACAATTAAACAATACAGTCTGGTCTAGGACCTGGTCAAAATGCAATCTGAGAATAAAGGTTCATTTAAAGGTTCTTTAACCACTTAAGCCCCGGAAGATTTTACCCCCTTCCTGATCAGGCCCTATTTTGCGTGAATTTAATGGACAATTGCGCGGTTGTGCCACACTGTACCCAAATTAAATTGATGTCCTTTTTTTCCCCACAAACAGAGCTTTCTTTTGGTGGTATTTGATCACCTGTGCGATTTTTACTTTTTGCGCTATAAACAAAAAAATAGCGACAATTTTGAAAAAATAACAATATTTTTCACATTTTTTTTATATGAAATTCCCCCCCAAAAAAATGTAAAAATCAAAATTTTTTAACATTTTAGGCCAATTTGTTTTCTGCTACATATGTTTGGTAAAAAAAATCACAATAAGCGCATTTTGATTGGTTTGCGCAAAGGTTATTGCGTTTACTAACTAAGGGAAAGATTTCTGTCATTTTTGGTGTTTTTTTTTTAACGAGTAATGGCGGCAATCTGCGGGGTTTTTTTGCGGTACTGCGACATTGCGGCTGACAGATTGGACTGACTGACATTTTTGACACTTTTGGGGTTACCAGTGACATTACTACAGTAATCAGTGCTATACATATGCACTGTTACTGTAAAAATGACACTGGCAGGGAAGGGGTTAACTTTATTGGTGATGCAGGGGTTAAGTGTGTCCCTAGGGGCGTGCTTCTAACTGTAAAGGGGTGTGGCTAGTGATGTAAGCACAGAGACATACAATCCTACATAGCAGGACCGTATGATCTCTGTTCTTACATCAGGGAGAATGACAGGCGGCTTTGTTTACATTAGCTGCCTACCTTTCTCCCTCTCCACAGGGAGATCGCGAGTGGCCGGCGGACATCGGGTCCGCCGGTCACACGCGCGGACTTCTTAGGGAACGAGCGGGGCCAGGAGCGCGCTCGCCCCCTAGAGGCTCACAGGCTAGCGACGTAGTCCTACGTCGCTTTGCCTGTACGGGGCTGACCGCCGCAGTAAATAGTCGTGCGGCGGTCGGCAAGCGGTTAAAGTTCATAGATTTCAGAGGCGCTGGATATCAGAGCTTCTCTCAATTATTTTTTTTTTTATAACATTTTATTGAAGTTCAAGAAAACTCATTTTACAAACAATTTCAAAAATTGAACCACAGAGATGATGTGATAACATAGAAGTAATTGCGACCAGAATATTGTTCACAATTAATGTAATAGAATCACGAGGAACTTCAGAGCATAGAATGAACTGCAAAGAAACTGTGGGATGATATGAAATTTTCAGTGGCATAAAAAGGGGGAGGGGTGGGGCAGGAGGGGAATAAGAAGGAGGGAGCAGGCGGGTAAGGAAGAGTTGTAGAGAGGGGGGGGGGGAGGGGAGGGGGGGGGGAAGGGAGGATAGGGTGGGAGGAGGGGTGAATGGGAAGATGCGAAAAGGTATGAGGGAGAAATGGATTCGGGTACGGAGGAGAGAGGTAGAGGTTAATGATAATAAGGTTGTGGCATACAGTAGAAGTCCTTTGCCATATACTACATATGTAACCTGGATATGGGGGAAAACTGTGCGTCACATGGGCAAACATGAAAAAGTCAAGCATAAAAGACACCTTCAGAGGTATTATTGATAGCACTCGGTTTCGGGTGGGAGAGCTTCTCTCAATTATAAGTGCTAGGCTGTTCCAACAAAGAAACGGGGAATGGTGAAGTTGGTATCAAAGAAAATTAAGCATGGAGATCTCTCACCTCCAAAGTTCACCCAACATGAGCAACAAATCCAAGAAACAGTGAATCCAAGAAGCTTCGTCATTTATGCCATAGAAGAGGCAGAGCTGCTCTAACCACATATAAGAAAGCTACAGCTTATCAAGGGAATATAAGTGGGAACCTTGAGTAGGAAAAAAAAAAAAACATCTTTACAGATGAACATTGCGGTCAGTTGCAGGGAAAAGACCTGCACTGGTTACAGCACACCGAGAGCAAGCAGCATCCCACTACTGATCCATCTTCGACATCTCCAGTATCATGTCTAATAGAACATTTACAAGAGCTAGACTAGGCTGGATTAGGAACAGAAAGTGTGTTAAGGACAAGATCACCAGGAAATTTTGAATGCGTGAAACATCCATGAACCAGATGAAATATCCAGACTAGTGCTTAATCCAAGCATTGTTTGCCAAGCATTTTATGTGAGGCAAAATTGTCTGGTGGGTCATTCACCCAAAGGAGGTTCGGAGAAGCACTTTGGGTGAACATTTTAAGTGAGAGATCTGCATGCTTGATTTTCTTTGACACCAAGGTCACCATTTCTTTGTTGGAACTGTTGGGTATTTGTAATTTAGAGACACTGATATTCATTTCAGTGCCTCTGAAATCCTTGAACTTTTTCCCATGATTAAATGAATAAGGAGGCTGAGGACAGACTAACACCATTATTGTTATTGATTTGCCTGTTGATTTTTAGTTTTTTTTTTTACTGTTTATTCACAGTGCGGTGAGATAGTTGATACAGTGAAATCATCATGCTGCTCTCTTAAAGGGTGACTCCAGTTTCGTGGGGTAAAAAAATAGCAAATAAAGAAAACATAGCGTATACAATTGTGACACAAGTCATATTGCAATTGAACGCTATTAAGGCCCCTTTCACACTTGTGCAATCTAAAAGTCGCACGATTTTGCCACAATTTTGGCTGAACTTGTAGCAAAGCCTGTGTAATCTTGAGGTCAATTTTGAGGTCTATGGACCTCAAAACGCATCAAAGTCGGACCAAAGTAGTGCAGGGACTACTGAGTCTTGAAGTCGCACAGATATGAATGGTACTCGTTGGAAATCATGGAGACTTGTCATGTGATTTTGCAGTCTAAAGTTGCAATATAAGTCACACAGGTTTGAAAGGGGCATAAAAATTACCTTTCCTTTTCAATCTTCAGCCACTGTAATTTTCTGAAAATGCAATGCAAGTTGGCTACCTGGAGCCGTTCTGTTCGCAGAACGTATACTGAACACCCCCCAGAAACATAATTTCCTGCTTGTGTGATTGGCTCACCAATTTTCCCAGAAGTCATATTTCAGGCACCCCCTGCAAAAAAATGTCATGTTTGGTGAGATTCTCCCAATAGGAACACGTGTAAAGGGATGCAGGCCCAGCAGATTTCCTCATTAGTGCTCTGCAGTTGCACAGCTGAATGATAATTATGAAACCACTCTCATTTGACCCACTCAGCTCAGAGGAACAAACAGGGATTTCTTCTGAATAACAAAAGGTAGGAATGTTCAACAAAGGTTGTTATAATCCTTGCAATGTACATACATCACCCAGAGGGGAATGTTTTTATCTCTACAAAAGTGGAGTTACACCAAAGAAATGCCGCTCTAAAGCCCCGTACACACGTACCGATCGTCGGCCGAACGATCGGCCATCTTTTGTCCGAGGGCTGTCGTGTCTGTTGAAAACTGCAAAAGACTGCACACGAATTTTGTCGGCCAACAACAGCCGACTGCAGAAGTGATGTCATGTGATGGTTAACTTTCCTTGTCTTTTTTCTTTTCTGAGCATGCCCAGTCTTGCAAATCTGCTGTCTGTCGGCCGAATTCTGTACTGACTGGCGAACAATCGGCCGTTCTGGTGTCGGCATACAAAAATGTTAATGCTTGCACGACAGATTCTGTTCGGCCGAAAGTGCGCTGTCGGCTGTCGGAAGCATCATACTAACAAGCCGAAAATCAGCCGATCGGTCGTCGGCCGAATCTTTTCGGCCGACAATCTGCATGTGTGTACGGGCCTTTAGTGAGTTACCGACTCTCACACGTTGTGAACAGGAACCCAGGGTGCTGCACAGCTCATCTGTGAGGACATGCAACAATCCAGAATATTGCTGCACTCCTTGATAACTTTATTGAAGTATTAAAATCCCATCACTGGTATGACAGGAACATAAAAAGTAACGCGTTTGGTGCTAAAGTCAGCGCTCACTCAAACCTTAAAAGTGGAGTTACACTTTAAGAGGCTGTAACTGGTAGGAATCTGTAAGGTATCTGGGACATCTTTACAGACCCCCCCCCCCCCCCCCGTGATTTAACAATACAGCCTGGTCAACAACCTGGCCAGAAGTGCAACTGGAGAATGAGGGAGCAGCAGAGCGATAGTGAAATCATCATGCTGCTCTCTTAGGTGACTGTAAGGGGTAGGGAGCTGTAAGGTAGCCAGAAACAACATTATCTGGGAAATCTCCACAGACCCCCCCTGTGATTAAACAATACAGCCCGGTCTATGACCTGGCTAAAAGTACAACAGGAGTATAAAGAAATAGCAGAATACTGGTGAATTTATCACTCTGTTCTCTTAAAGCAGTTGTAAACCCGAAAAAAAAAAACCTGCAAGACAAAGGCATAATGAGCTAGTATGCATCGCATACTAGCTCATTATGAAACACTTACCTTAGAACAAAGCCCAGACACGGACCGCCGGACACCGCTGTGGGCGCTGACATGATCCCTCGGCGTCTCTTCCGGGTTCGGCGGCTCCAGCGCTGTGATTGGCCGGAGCCGCAATGACGTCACGCGCATGCGTGCGGGAGTGATTTTCCGGCAAGCTCCCGGCAAGGAAAGCTGAAGGTCCGCCGGACCTTCAGAGCGCATGTGCCGCTCGCGTGAGCGGCTGCATGCACTGCAAATCTCTCCTAAACTGTGCCGGTTTAGGAGATATTAATTGTACCTACAGGTAAGCCTTATTATAGGCTTACCTGTAGTTAAAAATGTCAAAAAGCGGGATACTACCGCTTTAAGAAGCTGTAAGGGGACAGTTTATAAATATTTTCATACTAGTATCAAGCAAGTTTCACCAAGGTTTCACACAAAACTTAATCCAAGTATAAAATGTTTAAATCATGGGCTAAAGTTATGTGAATCATGTCTAAAAACATTCATAAATAAGTCCCTTAGTGTTAGATGGACAACAGAGCAATATCTCATAAAATGAGTGTTGCTATGCTGGGGATTACAAGAGGCTGTTAATAAAAAGAAGCAGGTGCTTATATTAATTATCCATATATTATCGTGACGGGCACATGAAGGCCTAGTTCATCAGCATTCATTCCTTCTGTAAAAAAAATATACAGAAAATTCTATCAGCATTATTAATGTTTTCAAGTATCTTGTGATGTACTTTATTTTTGAACTCTTAATTTTTGTTATCAAATAAACTGTATAATCTTATAGTACGAAGCGTTTGCTCCTTGTATAGCTTATACAGTCCGAAATCTTTTTTTTTCCTTTTGTCTATGCTTATATTATTTCTTTTTAAACATGCATCCTCAACACTCCAAAAAATAGAACCTAGCTGTGTGCTGGAAATGCAGCTGTGTCAATGCCACGCATTGGGGTCCCAATGAATGATGCCGTACAGCACATTGCTATAACTCACCACAGCAATGTACTATGAACAAGCCGTGCCGTGCATTTTTAACCGAAAACGGAATTAAATGGTTTATTTTTATATCTGCCCAACATTCCGCTTTACAACTGAAATCTACCAGATATAAAAGACACAAATGAATGTACCTCTATAGTCATCATTAAATGTATTTTACCACAATGTCCCTGGGGAGATTATCCTTCCGGGGTGCTTGAAGGGCCCTGTGTGCCCTGTCTAACTCCAGCCTATGTGCTGGGATGTTGGGAATCAGGGAGGCAATAAATCCTTGAACAGCGTCATGGACATCCTGAACTGCTTCAGGCAATCCTCTAATGCGAAAGTTGTAACGCCGTGAGCGATTTTCAAGGTCATCAATTTTGGAAATGGCGGTTTCCAGGCGATCTGTTAGATCCTGAATGCGGTCAGTGTTTTGGTTCGTCCTGGAGACTGTTTGGTCCATCTTGGACTCCATGATTTCAATTCTGGAACCCAGGTTTTGTAGGTCTGCTTGAATGGTGTGTGTGATTTGGCTTGCTGTCTGCGCTAAGCCATCAGACAGCATCTTAGAGAAGGCCGACATCATAGCATGAAAGTCCAAAGAGTGAGCAGGGGGAGTAAGCTCAGAGAGGTTGGATACTGAGGGGCTGCACTGTAGGCCTCGGACTGGGGTGTGGAGTAAATCCCCTAGGGTGTGCCTGATGAGCGACTCTGTGGAGGTAGGGGATGGGACCTCGATGATGCTGGTACTCACTGCGCCTTCCGGGAGTGCATGGGGGGTTGGGAGACCCCCTCCGTCGCTGTCCTCCATCCCCTCCGTCCCGGGATCTTGATCCTCCGGCGCGGGCGGCGCCATCTTGTGTAGGCCTGGAGCCTCCGCTCCGAAGCCCGGGTTGCGGGAGAGATCCCTGCGGACCGTCCCCGAGGCCATAGAACTGATCCTTGGTGTGCCCGAGTTGGATGGTGGGGTCCTGTGTCGGCTGCGCTGCTCAATGTGGCTGTATGGGGCCGGATGGTCTGGGGCGAGACGGAGCCTCGGAGCTAAGCGGCCATCTCCGCTGCTCCGCGCATGCGCACTGAGAAGATATCACTTATATGTTTCATCGACTGTAATTCATTAATTTGGAATGCAATTTAGAGGCATAGGTAAGTCTGTGAGGACGTTATGATCTCTCAGGGTGAAGCTTGTCAGAATTTCTGCTTGCTCAGAAATGATATTGAATGAGATCAGGAAGGCAAATTGTAAAGGTGGATTGAGGAGAGAGGGATCCACTGTTTAGGATAGATTGTAGCTGAGGCAGAAAGCAGGATAGGCTGGGCTTGAGCAAGTGAAGGATGGCAAAAAGTGAAGAATTCAGTGCCTACCCAGTCCACCGTGATATATGGATCGTCCCTTTAGGAAAAGTCCTGGATGCAGTGTCTGCTAGGCCTCAAACCTGTCTGCCTCCCTGCAGCGTGTATTTCGGACCAAAAAGCAGGATGAAGGTTCCAGGGAGGATCAGATTAGCTGTGGGTACACCGACTCTCCACCCAGGTGATCCTGGGAGCCGGATGGCTGCAGATTGGGGAGTAAGGTAGGCGATGCTCCTCTCTTGCCGATCCTGCTCAAACCCCTTTTTTGTAATCAACCCCGCAAAATATAGGCATCGGCCGATACCTATGCTCCCATAGGGCAGCTGGGGTGAGTGATGGGGCTCAGGATGATGTCCGGCAGCAAGATTATGGTGGATTGCCTCTTAGGCCTAACTAGGCCGCGATTGTAAATCTGCTCCCGGTGGCTCGATTTTGAAAATAATTGGATGATCGTGTCCCCCAGGGTCCTGAGAGGCTGGATGGGGCAAAGATGTGCTGCTCAGGTCCGTATTTAGAGAGGATTGCCGCGGATTAGCTATGCGATCGGCGGCGCTCCTCTCCAGTCCGCTTCCAGCCTACTCTGCAAATTTTTACTGATCAGGTCCCCTGGGTGATAGGGTGGGCGGTATTGAGGGTAGATTGTCCTCTGGAGAGGGGATGGAGAGCGGATGCGGCCGGATACTGCTTTAGGAAAGGCCGAGGCTTTTCCTGCGAGTAGGCCGCGCCTGGATGGCTGTGTTCGGCGGCTTTTGCGCTGTAAATTTTAGGTTTATCTGGTCCCCAGGGGTTAGGGTAGTTGATGTGAGTGGCGGATTCTCCTCTAGAGAGGGGATAGAGAGAGGATTGCAGTGGATTATTGCAAGGAGCCGGCGGAGCTCTTCTCCTAGACGTTCGCCATGTTCCTCATCCGGCCACGCCTCCTCATTAAATGTATTTTAAATGTAATTAGCGTAAATATGTGAATGTGACCTGGAATTAGCCTCTGGCAGTCACTGTACAGCAGAGCTTGAGTGTGGGAGAAAGAAGCAGCACAAGGAGCCAGTTAGTTATGTGCTGACAAGAAGGATGCTGATAGGAGGAGATACAGTAGTAGAATGACAGAGAGAGGAGCTCATCACTGTGCTGTCTTTTCTTTTACACTCCAGTCACAGGCTGGGGTGGTTCCAGGACAACCTGGTGGGTTCAATGATGCTGAGTTGCTGACTATCAGAGTCAAATAATTGAAGGTGATTATTGCCGCAAAACTGTTTTTGTTATTTTTGGTATTTTTGGTGTTTTATATTATCTGTACGAGCCGGTTCACACTGGGGCGACTTGGTCGCCTGACAAGTCACCGTGGGTCGCCTGCCGTAGATTAGAACAGAACCCGTTCTAATAGGAGCGACACAAGTCGCTCCGACTTAGAAAAAGGGTCCTGTACTACTTTGGGGCGACCTGGAGCGACCTGCATTGACTTCAATGATATGAAGTCCGTGCATGTCGCTCCGAGGTTGCGGTGCGCGCTGTGCACCACGACTTCACAGGTCGCCCCGGCAAGTCGGGTCGCCTGTATGTGAACCGGCTCTAATAGGCTAATCATTTTTATGTTGTTTGTTTTGGAGTTCTGCTTTAAAATGGAGTTCCACCCTAATTTTACACTTCACATCATGCATACCTATATCCCTTTCTAAACTCGATTTGGCAATTTTTTTTATTTTTTTTTTTATGTTCCCTTACCTTATTTTTAATGAGGAATAACTTCACTTCCTCCCACTTCCTCCTTATGAGGCCGCGGCCGCCGACATCATTTCCTGCTTTGCATTGACACCTGGGAGATGAGTGTCATCAATCCCAGGAGTCAATGCGCCTGCACCAGTGTCCTTCGTCACTTCCGGTGCAGGCACGTAATTTTCTGCCTATGGATGGAGAACAGCTTCTGGGCATGCGCAGGAAGCTGTGGGATGATGTGCTTGCCCCTGGAAGTGATGAGGGTATAGCATTCTGGGACTCGCGAAATCCAGGAAGAGAGACACTGCGGCTTCAGCTGCCCACACCGCAGATGGCAGCGCTGGACAAGATCTTCACAAGGTAAGTAATTCATGTTGCATTTAAACTAAACAGGGGACAGTTTAGAGGATAGCGTTGTTTAAATGTACTAGCCCTGACTATTCTAGGGGTATTTTTTGCTAAAAAAAAACAATATGGCCGGAATTCCGCTTTAAGTGAAATTGCAAACATTGTTAGAGAATCAAAAACCACAGTGCATAATAAGTGTTTTCTTTGTTTTTATTCCTGCTTTTTATGCTTGAAGGAAAATGACTATATGCACACTAACATGCAAAGATGTATATGGCTATTTGATGATATAATGCTTTGCTAATGTTGGTTCTGTTTTCCAGCCTTCTCCGTGTGAATGGTGTCGGTGTGAGCCCAGCAATGAAGTCCACTGTGTGGTTGCAGACTGTGCCGTACCAGAGTGTGTAAATCCTGTATATGAGCCAGAACAGTGCTGTCCAGTCTGCAAGAATGGTGAGTGTGATTTGGTTTCACTGTCAGCGACACTCATTTACTGTCATGGTAATGTATTACGACAGACTGTGCTGTTCTGCTCCTGCACACTTCTTCACTTTATTTTCCTATTTATTATAGCTCTTCTTTGTAGAACATATTATAACATGTCCTATGAAGTGTTTATGTTTCACATTCTTCTGACACAAAGCAAAGTACAATTTAATATAAAAAGCTGGGAATATATGACATCTCATTAATCATGCAGAATGATGGAATACATGGTGGTCATTTGCTATAAAGGAAATAATATCTAGCAATCTAAGGACACATCTGTAGACTTGTCTGTGCCGTATGAAGATTTAATAGCTTTGAGAATGCCCAGGGCCATAATATATAGACCAAATGCACAGTGCGGTAGCCCTATAGTTGATTTACAGTACATATTTTGCGGTCTAATATAGTGAGTCTATTATTATTTATATTGCACAAAATTCACTTTTAGCGGAAAGTGCATATTACAGTTTTTGGAATCACTGATGTATGCCAGTATTTGGTCAGTAACTACAATCTCTCGGGGGTTTTACTACGTATAGCTGAACTCCATTCAAGTAGCAAAATATATGTATGAAATACATATATAGAAACCTGCCCAATGATTAGCAATTTGGTGTTTGCTGTATTGTGATCCAAGTGCACCCTTATAGCTCAACCAAACTCTCCACTTCCACAAACTCTCAGCATGCTGATTGGACATTGAAGGAATAGCAGACACTGACAAGGTCATTCTTCTATAAAGTCTGCTCTCTCCTCCTCGTAGCATGTTCAATCATCAAAGCCAGTGCTGGTCCTCCCTATTCCAGTCTGGGTTACTGTACAGGGGATTCCAGGGAGTTCATATTAAGACAAATAAAGATACTAGGAGGAGGATGGTAACATCTCCAAGAAAGCCTTAGTGTAAACTTAGAACTCATAAAAAGAAGAAAAAAAAAAACAGTAAACCTAGTAGAGGGAAGTCTTGTCTAAAGCTGACCATACATTAATCATATTTCCCCTTTAACTAACAGGGTAAATTGAAAAAAATGACCTGATTCCCCTATCCACACACTCGTTGCCGGTGGGGGAAGCACTCCTACTGTCATATTGTTCTGGTGGTGGGGAGCCTTCCCTGCTGCCAGAACACACTGATCAGTGTTGCCGGCTATAGCCTGTAGAACTGATGGTTCAGGAAAAATCGGGCACGCTGGTTGTACAGAAGTCGGTAGATTGACTTGTGTACAACCAGCCTGCCCATACATGGATCAAAATGTGGCTGGTTTTTGCTCAACCAGCCAAATTTCAATCAATGTATGGCTGTCTTTACTTACTGAGCTTGCCTACCCCAAACTCCCCCTTCGAAAGGAAATACCATGTTGATTATGACATATCGGTTGATATTTTATATGTCACTGTCAGCTATTTATGGGTTTTTAAGATTGCATCATCATCAATATTTATAGAAAAATTATAGTTTTATTTATAGTCTCAGCTGTCATATAGATATTAAGGGAGAAAACCTAAAACATATCAAGAAAAATATAATGAAAAAAGTGCCCATAAGTCTATATTAAAATGGTGAAAGTAGTTTTCCTAGGTTGAACAGTTCTAATAGTTTGATGTATTAAAGAAGGTTCTGCAAAAAATAAATACAGAGGAAAACTGGAAAAAAAAAAAAAAAAGAGTAAGCGAAAAGCAGGTGAAAAGAAAAGTAGGAAAAAAAAAAAGAACACGAATTCTGTCCAGACACTTCCTATGATCTCTGTGTATTTCTCATTCTTGAAATGGTATTATGCAGTAGATTTTGTTTGATCAATTAACTATGAAATATACCATAGGATGGTTTAGGTTAAAAAAAAATAAAGAACTAGATGTTGGATCTCAAAGGACTCTCTAAATATCAGTGACTAAGTGATGTATAAATTCTGCAATTGATCTTTGGATAATATGGCCATAACAAGGAGATGTCTGAAAAGACCCTTCTTAACTGAGGTTTTTAAAAGTAACCAAAGTCAAAAAACAAATATTACATAAATGATTTAAGTTTCAATTCTCAATTGTTTCATTCTGTTTCTATAATATTCTGCATACATTTCATTGATGCCAATGTTTACCATTCATACTGCACTCTCAATAATCCATTTTGAGGTCACACATTCAAATGCACTGAAAGCAGAGAGTATAAGTGATAGCGAGTTATAAGCGAAAGTGAAAAAACACGTCCCTGGCACACGCTTAGAAAAGCATGTTGCTTATTTTCTGACCACTGGATGGTGCAGAATTTAGCATTGCTGTATTAATAAGTCGCTTGATTACTGTTCCAGAAGCAGGTCTTAGAATGTAAGAAAGCCACTGGTGGGCAAACTGCATAACTAAAATATACACCATGCAGTGTCCATCTCCCTCCCTTGAAGATACATATTTAAAGGGTGCCCAGGGATGTGTTCTTTCACTTATGAAATCAGCAGATTACTCCCCCTTCTAGCTGTTATAAAGAGGCAAAAAACAGCAATTACAGCTGCAGGGATGGACTGTAGATATGCAGACATATTCAAAGTAAGAAAAATATTTCAACAATACCAATAAAACATTTTGTGTCATTGATTAATGCTCTTTATTAGTGCTTAATGTATTAAATGTAGAGCTCTTTTCACTGATATTACTAGTAGTGCCAACTCAGGGTATACTAATAGTATTTTCATTGCTAATTGATGTAAATAGAGATTATTGTATCCTCAAAACATGTATTATTACTGCAAAATGTCAATGTGGGAATGTGAGATACATCAATGTATACTTCTAGCTTTTGAATACAGTAAATAGCTGAGGTTTGGAGGAAGTAATGCGACTCACCTCCAAATCACTATACCACTGTAAGTGCACTTAAGTCCACTATAAATTAGCATTAAACAGTTCACAGGGATTTTACATCGCATATCACACTACTCCAGTGTTGCCAACCTACTAAAAGTTTTTACTGACAATTCCAAAAGATGCAAAGTTACAGATTTAAGTGCAATTTTCTGTTTTTAGGCTACTAACAAGTACAATATGCAATTAGCAATGTGATTTCAGGGTTAAGATATTAAAGGCAAAAACACATTTCTTATCTTATTTTCAATGTAGTAAGAAGCTCAGGAACAGGCCTCAGGAGGGCAAGAAATTAGAATGGGCAGCACACACATGAAATTGACCCTCACAGTGACATTGACAGCAGTGTGCAGCAGTACAAATGATGATGACAACTCACCGACACGACATGTCCCCCTTCTGAGTCACAGTGACATATTCTCTCCATGCCAGGTGGTCCCTTTAGTCCACTTCAGTCCAAACAGCACTGACAGTCCCACTACCGGCTTGCCCTACTCCTGTCCCACTGACTCGCACGCGAAGCTCAATCTGCTCTGCTTGGCTTCCTTGCAACATGACATCACACAACATGTGCAGGCACTGCCTCCGCCACACCCGCCGGCGCCACTCGCACACACCGTAGCAGGCATTCGGATGGTCTCGGCCGGCTCAGGACTGGATCTGCGCATGCGCACTTCCAAGCCGAGATTCACAGTCATGTTATTTACTGGCAACCTTTTCCTGTCACTGGCATTTACTGGCAGGAGAAAAGTGCCCATTTTTTACTGGCTGTCAGTAAAAATACTGACAGTTGGCAACACTGCACTACCCAGATCTTCACCATTTAACTTGAAAAATTCCCACAGATCATGAATAGTGGCTAGCTTAAAGAGTTTGTTACCCTAAAAAAAAAAATGGATTCTTTTTCCCTAAAACATGGTATGCAGCACAGTGCTTTTGCTGTGTAATTTGGCCCCCTGTATCATATAAAATACCTGACTATTCCTGACTGGTTCTGCCCTCCCCCCTGTAAACTGACCATGTTTTATCATGGCTGCTGAGCCCTGACACCGTGGTCAGTTTATGTGCCTCCGTTATCCGCATCTCTTCTCTGTGCTCTCCCCCTTTTCTCTTCCCCCCTCACCTGTTTGCTCATAACACTGCCCATCCCTCCACTCCTGCTGCTTTAATAATTGTTATATGTTTATACAATCTGCTCTGTTTAATAACAATATGTACCCCAGTGTCTGTGCTATATGAAAAAAAATTCAGATTTCTTTCTTATTTTACAGCACCTCCCGTTGCTCATGTGACGTCTCTGCTCTCTCCTCCTCTCCTCCCCTTCTCCCCTGCTAGTTCTTGTCCCCTCCCACTGTAGATGTAAGCCCGGGAAAGGAGAGAGCTGAGGAGACACTGTAAAATAGGGTAGAAATCTGCATTTCTTTCATATAGCACATATGGGGTACATATTGGTATTAAACAGAGGGGATTGTATAAACATAAACAAGTGGCTTAACAACCAATTTAATGGCGAGGATTAAAAAAAAAAAAAAAACCTTTGTTCAGGATTTAGGGGTATATTTCAAGTGTAACTAAAGACAAATGTTTTTTTTTTTAATTTTTTTTTTTATTTTGGATAGAGTAAGGGGGGGTTATAATCTATGTCAGTTCATGTAATTTGTGTACTATTGGAGAGATTTCCCTTCACTTCCTGTCCCAAGAAGTAGGAGGAAATCTCTTAAAGTGAGGAAATTCCAGTGTGTCACCAGGGTCACTAGAGCTAGTGTCCCCATTGGAAAATTTCCCCTCTTACTGCTCTGATTTCAGCCCAAAATTTGGCATTTTCTTTTACTTTTACTTACGATGATACAGTAAACAGGACAAATAGAGAGGGTGAATATTCCTAATGGGGGCTCAAACAGCAATACAAACTGACAGGTGTTCTAATCCTTCTCCACTCTATCCAAAACTTAAAAAAAAAAAAAAAAAAAAAAAAAATTAGCCTTTGGTTACACTTTGAGGATAAACTATGTTATTTGTGCCAAAATGTAACATCACCAAGGAAACATTGTGTGTCAGCAATTTAATAGGCTCTGGTTCATTAACTCAGTTCAATACCTATATCCAAAAGATATAGCTGTGTGTTCCAGTTTGTGTCACTGAAAATCAGATTGACTGTTTCTGAAATAGTCAAAATTGATGCAGCAGTTATAGGAACTTGTGATCAATGATGTTTCAGAAGAAGACAACAGCCCAGGTCATACTGGACCAAGGACTGATTAAGCTTTTTGGGGGCATGTTGCACACGATGTGTGTACATCAATCTTCGTGGCTTTTTGTGTAATATACAAATGACTTGAGTCTCTGGGGTCTGTGTAGATCAAGCCTACTCTATTCTTGGATCAATTACTTGTAAAAATAATGATACAATGGGGATAATTAACTCAAACGAAAAACACATGAGTGGTTTGTCTACTTTGCTTGTAGGAATAAATTTTGATGCACTGCAGAGCCTTCTTAAAACAGATGGTAATTTACATACCATCACTTCCATCTCAAATGCAGAAAGTAAGGCGTTTTAGCCATAGAGATATAAAGGAATCAGATGGATCTGCCCACCATTCCTTAATAAGGAATAATGTTCATCCAGATAGCACAAATCCCAGCAAGAATAAAATAACTATTTACAGATATATATTATGTACAGTATATACACACACCACTGTTTTAGGCTTGGTAGACATGAAAACCATGCCTTGGATAGAGCAAGGTGTACAAAGAAGCAAGGCAGGATAATTGGCCATGTATTGGCGAATAGGCAAAAAAGGACCTAAAAAGCCCCCTACTACATTACTATAAAATAAAGTATCACATTTTTAAACAGATTACATTTATATATTATAACTTTCACTGCAAATTCTAGAAGTAGGCAGATTAATTCTCATTAAAGTCTAAGCGCAGTTTTGGAGAGAGAAAAGAAACTTGGTTAACGATATTACCGTAAGTACAATGAAAGAAGTTGTAGCAAATGTTATGGCTGATACGCTCTGTCATGTAATATGCATTTGCATTTGCCCGTATCTTTCAGTGTGCTTTTAAAGGGACTCTGGCTTTACCATAATCATATGATTATCTGGACATACTTATGAGGCAGCAGATCTGATGCTCTTCCAACATTTACCGCAGGTGCATGTTTTTTAGATAGACTATTTCAACATAAGTGAATGTTTGGTAAATTTCATATTCACTGCTTTATAAATAAGCCTCTTATTTATAAGTGTTGTTTTTAATTTATGTATATATATATATATATATATATATATATATATTACCAAAAGTATTGATATGCCTGCCATATATATATATATATATATATATATATATATATATACAGTGTATATATATTACCAAAAGTATTGGGACACCTGCCTTTACACGCACATGACATTTAATGGCATCCCAGTCTTCGTCTGTAGGGTTCAATATTAAGTTGGCCCACCATTCCCAGCTATAACAGCTTCAGCTCTTCTGGGAAGGCTGTCCACAAGGTTTAGGAGTGTGTCTATGGGAACGTTTGACCATTCTTCCAGAAGCACAGTTGTAAGGCCAGCAATGGAGACAAGGCCTGGCTCGCAGTCTCCACTCTAATTCACCCCAAAGGTGTTTTATCGAGTTGAGGCCAGTTAAGTTCCTCCACGCCAAACTCGCTCATCCATGTCTTTATAGACCTTGCTTTGTGCACTGGTGTGCAGTCATGTTCGACCAGGAAGAAGCCATCCCCATGGAGCATGAAATTGTCCAAAATGTCTTGGTATGCTGACGCCTTAAGAGTTCCCTTCACTGGAACTAAGGAGCTCTATGAAATGATTTGGACCAGTCACTCTTAAATCATACCAATCTTGTGTAGAAATTCAGTCCTTTGTGCCATGTAATTATTTTAATGAAAACTAATGTTAGGATGTGCTGTTGCTGGTGCAAGTTTGGTTTATGTTCACAGCTAACTAGGGATCATTTTTATTCAAACCAAAGCTGTATGCAATTTGGGGAACAAACTGGCCATATTTGGCTAGTTTGCCTGAACAAACCTCCAGAACATCAGCCAGATGTCTGTTGTAAATGTCACTCAGGCTCCCAGGTTTTTGTTACTTTTCAGCAGCACCAGGGATCTGTCATTTGCTATTGGAGTAGCGGTGGTGCAGCATTGGCAGCGAGTCGTCATGTCAGTGGGTCAACATAGTTGGGCATCTTGACTGACGTAGCTCTACATTACTAGTCAACAAGATTGAATTGTATTTATATTGTGAGAGATGATTTTTGTTATTATTATTTTTTCACAGAGTGGGTGTTTTTATTTGCAATTTACATTTTGTTTGTGAATTAGTAACAAGGGGTACTATGTACCCCATACTCATTCACCTTGGTTGTGGCTGGATATCTGGAGATCAATTATCCTTAAGAGGGGTTCCAGAATAAGTGTTCCCTGCAGACCCCCATATTCCTTTTGAGGGAAAAAATGTAAGGAAGAGGCCCTTGTTCCCATAAGCATGGGAACAAGGTGCCTTGAAAGGTGCCCTCCCAATGTTGAACTGCTGTGGTTCCCGTATTGGATCAGTGTGAACCTTCCTTATGTCTTGGTATAGGGTGAGGTTACACTGGAGACGCGATAAACTGGTTTATTTCCCTGCTTGGGAAACATGCTTTATTATGGCGCTCTGTGGTTTTATTTTTGCTGTGAACTAACAACTTAAAGCAGAGTTCCGGCCACAAAAAAAAAAAAAAAAAATTTCAATGAACATACCCCCGGAACAGTCAGGGCTAGTACATTCCACAATGGCTAGCCTCTAATCTGTCCCGGTTCACACTTACCTTTTAGAAGAAATATTCACTTTTAAAATTTCTTCTCCAGCGCTGCCATCTCAGGTGTGGGCAGCTTGAAGCCAGCGAGATCCTCTTCAGTGTCCTCTTCGGTCCCACAATGCACTACGCCAGCCCCACCGTCACTTCTGGGGCCGCAGCGTCACCCCTGCACAGCTTCTGGGTATGCCCAGAAGCTGTTTAGCAAGGTATAAGGCGCCTGAACCGGAACTGACGTCGGGGGCCGGTGCAGTCGCATTGATTCCTGGGAGCGATGACGTTCACCTCTCAGGAATCATTGCAAAGCTGAAGTGATGGCGCGGGCCACGTGGCCGAGGGAGGAAGTGGAAGAAAGGTGAGTATTTTTTTTCTGCAATTACAAGGTAAGTAAAAAAAAAAAAAAATCGTAACTTCCCATTTCTTTTTCAGGTGACAAATAGGAAGCGGATGGCCCAAAATCGACTATGTCGATTTTGTGGCCGGAACTCCGCTTTAAGGGGTTGATTTGAGCTATCGTACTATCATGTAACACTTCAGGAGTTACTAGAACTAGAACTCCAATTTCTGCAGCAATGGCAACATGTGAATGCGGTATTGCATTATTAATAGCCCCATTTAAAAGCAGCCGTGAACAAAAGGTTTAATTGTGCATTGAACTTGCCCTTTATCCTTTACGATTGCTGCTGTATGATAGCCTTTTGTTATACGTTTGAATGAGTTAAACGCAAATTGTTTCACAGTACAGTGGGTGTCAGGGAAAATACACTATTGGTATGTTGATGTCAGCACCTGTAATTCTTAAGAACAATTGAAGCATTAACAGCATAATTATAGGGTGGTTCCGTTTTTTTATGCTCATACCAAGCTTTTTCAAGCAACAATGCAATTAACGGCTGAAGTCCAGATTTTGGTGTAATATATTTATTTAGCACAGCACCATCTAGGGGATATGGCTGTGAATTTCACTAACAGTGCTTTTATTCTAAATTTAAGTTAATCACCAAAATTATATACCAAATACCAAAATGATATTGATGACACTCAAAGTGATTTTAAAGTATGATCACCCTTTCACAAAAAAGATGGTACAGTATGTTGACACTGCAACACGCTAACACATGTATAGTGCGTTATCATGCAATACTTAAAAGGGGTGATGTGAATAGGCTTTTAGGGTTACCAACTAATCGTTTTTAAAACTAAACATGTGAATTATATAGGATTTGTACCTAATTGAATGCATGTTATGCACTGATTAAGTATAATTTCTACCTTCCTCAGCCTGATGCATATGTTTTTAAATATGTTGCAATTCTAAATGGGTTTCCTTTAAAACAATACTTTTTCCATATACCTGCTGAAGAGAAATCCTGTTTCCGGGCGCCATGGTCTGGACATGTCTTTGCTGTGAACAAGCTGTTCATGCTGTCATATTGAACATGCTGTCTGGAATAGGAAGTTTCTGCTTTGAACTGTAGATGCAGTTTGCTGGAGCAGGTTTTGCAGAACATTGCAGAATGTACTCTAGTTCAGTGGGGTTGCAGGCAGTATTAGAAATAGCAAGGGAAAGCCATCATATTGGCATTTTAGAGGTTCTGGAACATGTACTTAAGTATAATATTTAGTGGATTTAAAGTTATATTTTAGCAACAGCATCACAGATTGGGATTCAGGTATCACTATATCCCTCTAATGTTTTATAATGTCTGGTCTATATGGTATCATTGCATTATTTTACTTCTATTGATTTAAAGTGCCATTGCACATTGGTTCATATAAAAAAATTTCCCCTGGTAAAACTAACCAACAGCTATGATTGGGGGCTGGAGAGAGATGAAAAAACTTGAAGCAATGGTGTTGGATGTGCTTCTGCAAGCTCTAAAAGTCTCTATGGTGTTGGATGTGCTTCTGCAAGTTCTAAAAGCTGCCTCTAACCATTTATCACTAATAAGATCTGGAAGGTCCACTCTCAATTGCCCAAGGAAATACTGTATATAAACCTGGGTCTGACAGATTTTTTTTGCCATATCGTTACTGGGGCTATGACTTTGAGAAAGAGGCAAACAGCTCCCTTATATGTACTTTATCTTTCTATTGAGTTTCCATTGAGTCCAGCTTTAACTTTTTCTCTGATAGAATGCTGCTTCAGGGTCCATTCAGCGCTAAACACATTCCTTAAACCAAGGGCATTTGTTACGGTAATCGCTGTTGAAGATCACAGCCCTTGTTCAAACTGGTTGATATCTGATTTAGTGTAGCTCATACAACCATGAGCCTAGGCTTTCAATCATGTAACCATTGAAGGAAACTGGAACAACTTTTTGTGCAGTAGTAGTATGTCAGCCATTCTGTTAGTCTCCGTTTGTCTACCCCAGCAAGACTCTTCACCTAACCTTATGTTAACATTTATTTTAGGTCTAGTTTATTCATTATTTTATATAGTGCAAGTAACTCAATGTCTAAGAGCAGTTAATTTAAAATAGTAAAGCTTTTAGACTCGTATGACATAGGGCAGTACATGCTTTCTCCATCTGATAAGGACAAGCCACAAACTGCTTGTTAGCAATAAAACACCTCTAATAGAATGCTCATGTCTCAGAGCTTCAAATTAATAGAATAACATAGCTCACTGTGGATTAGATAAGGCGTATATTAAAATGACAGGTCACAGTGCAACATGTTTGGATAAGACTGCATCTGTGTTACCACTTACATTCATTACCAATGGTAACAAACAGCTTTTAATGGATGTAATTGGATAATGCTGCTTTCAATAAATATAGGATTTAATTAATATCTGTGCAGTCTGTACAGTGGTGAACTATTACATTAGTGTGGTGCAGAAACAGTCTTTCATGTTATCTAGAAGTAATGAGAGTTTTACAGTAGACAGATTAAACACGAAATGGGTCACTGGAGATTTCCAGGAGTCTTAAATAGGATTAGAACTCGCTCTATCACACATGCACCTCTTTGGAGAAGTAAATGACACACTTCATTCTTATACAGATAGTATATAACTCTGTCTCCTATGGCCTCCTGTCAGATCTCAATACTGACATATGGACTATCCACACAGTCACAATTTTCAGCAAATGTCACCCTAACTGCAAGACAGTTCTGCTGTTTGTGATAGAGAAGAGTGACCAGCACTACAGACTGTGATATATGGTGGAAGGGTGAAAAGGTGTAAGCTGCCCCAATCAAACCTTAGGTGAAGGTAAAGAGTGATAAATAAAATATGACGATTGGTGTTGGCGCTACCTTTAGAAATAATAAATTCTTAAAAATTGCCCCAAATGGCGTGAATGGGAATATGGGGTGTGATGACCCAACAAATGGTGAAAATGTGCCAAAGTAATATAAGTGAAAATCAAAAATGACACGGTGTTTATTCACATAAAATCAAATAAATACCAAACAGTGAAAATAAACAAATGACGTGAGTATAATCAACCCACTACCACAAGGTGTGTGAACCAAGTTGCTGATAAATAAAATAAATAAATAAACGTGCCACACAGAATGTGATTAAATATAAAAAGGATGTTAGGATGTAAAGTCCACAAGTGGCCACTGGGTGGCGTTTTTGCTGATACAACCTGTATGATGGTATGTAGGGGGTTCCTCTTCGTGGCGGGGAGCAATCGTGGGCCGCTCCAGTTGACGTCATTGTGATGAAATGCGTAGGGCGGAGTCTCCGACGTCAAACGTCACTTCCGGTTGTCGGCCATGGAACGCGGAAGCATCCCGGCGCACACTGTGTTTTCTGATCTCGATCATCTATACGAGTGAGTTATCTACACCTTGTTTTTTATCTGTATGATTCATTTATTCATCATGGGGCTTTCTTCTTCCTATGCGAGCATCTAGGCCACCCGCCACCGGCCCACGATTGCTGTATTCTGTATGTTGAAGAATGCCATTTGCAATGAAAGTTCACATTGTAAGATCTTTAAATTGTATACATTTGCACTGTGAACGATGATCCCCAAATGCAAGTGATTTTAATTGTAGGCTGATGCCCCTTGCAATATGCTTATCTTGCTGCATGAACAAACTATCCTGTATATGTGCGTTAACATATTTAAATATTTATTGTAAAAAAATAAAAATAAAGACGTGTAGAATACAAATTTGACATCTGTCTTTGCTAACAGATTTTTTATAGACTTTGGGCCTGTTATCTTTTCTTCTTGTCTCGCTTATTAGTGAGTTGTTGACCCAGAAAAAATATGAAGTTCAGATGGACAAACTTCACTAATTGCTTACATGTACTAGAACAGTGACTGAAGTGAAGCAAAAAGAAGGACAGCCACATAGCTTTAGCATCCCCTTAGCCCTGTGGAGTTGGGCAGGGCCCTCAGGTGGCCTGGTGGGCTAACATTTCAGATCTCAGGGCAGAATCTTTGACTTATTATGGGGGGTAAAGAAGATTTCGGTACCAGTTACTTTATTATGTTTAATGGGTTTATTTAGCTCACAAGAGAGGGTGTACTTCAGGCTGTAGAAACAGGCTGAAGTACAGCTCCATACCTCTCTTCTAGTAAAGTAAGTAGTTGGACCTTTAAGTGCAGCTAAACAGAACCCAGGCCCTAGGCAAGTGAATATAGGTACCTTTATAGGATGGGCAGTGAGAAATTTTACAGGGTCTACAAGCAGCAGCTTCTACAAGGACACTCTTTAACACAGAAGCCTGCTCCATACAGGCAGCCATCTTTGTGCC